>NC_026159.1:4102519-4136158 GCF_000512975.1 Sesamum indicum | reverse complement strand
CCCCTTCCACCACTCCTCGCACAAATTAGCTATCTCTGACAGCAAAATCGAATCGGACTCAAACAAAATTAAGTTGTCATGCAACTCTTGCGCGGCCGGCAACAAATCTGAAACGGAGAAGGCACTTTTAGGATGGAACGCGCAGAGGTACAAAATATACGTATAAACCTGGAGCTTCTCGACAATAGACTGTCTTCCATTTTCACGGTGTTGGGTGGAAGAAACCCCATCCTCTTTCTTGTTACGGGAAGATCTTCGTGCACGCTTTGCAGGAGGTGTTATCGGCGACCCGGCGAAGGTAGAGTCGTGGAGATTTTTGTATCGGGAAATGGAGTGTGAAATGGAATTCAGGAGGGCGAGGGGCAGAGAAGAAGTTAGATCAGAGGAAGGTTTAACTGATGTGTTAATTAGGGTTTTGATGGCGGATTTGGAGGATTTGAAAGGCAATTTGGCGGCCGACGAGAGGAACTCTTCGGCGGAGGTCTCCAGTGACGACCGGAGTCTCTTCTCCATTGATAATCTGTCCGATTTCCAGATTACTGCTGAGAATGGCTTGTTTACCGTCGGTTTCAATTCAAGGATTTTGGTTATGATGGGTTCTGGTAACAGCAGAACAGACCAATGGCAGGGCTGGAAAATGCATTTTCATTGGAACAGAATCGGTTTGGAGTCGTCTGTTACGTTGGTAGGTAACAGCCTGGTCCGTGTAAGCATTTTGAATATTTGAATCGCGCTTTGGCGGTCATTTCAGTGTTTTCCTGTGGATTTTTGTTTGGGAATTTTTATTTCCGTTTTTATATTTTAAATATGTAATTGAAAATGAATAAATGATAATACCGAAACGAATTTTTAAACTAAATATTGCAACATTTCCATTTTCATGAATTATTATATATAACTTATAATCAAGGCGGAAAGTTTTTTATAATGAAAAATATTTCATAACTAAAAATAATAATAATAATAAGTACATAAACATTCTAGCAACACAAATATTTTTCAGTCGGTTATCAAAATGATTTTAAAGTCAATTGATTATTTTTTTATAAAAAAAGTCTTCGATTCAAATTTGCGTTTACCTACCCAAAGTTTTAGTTTATTACATTCGACCTCTTCATAAATAAATTCTCGACCAATACCATATTTCTAGCACTTCTCAATTAAAAGAAAAAATAACTGTAATGAAAAAATTATTAAATGTTCCACATACGCATCAAACTGAACAACTTTTAAATCATGTCACAAATTATTTTTGGAGAACATTTATTTTAATCTTAGTAAAAAAAAAAAATACTAAATGTTGCCAAAACTAAACCCTCTTTTGTACAGTTTATGTTAAGAAACAAATAAACCTCGAATATATGTTTCCAAAATAGTTATCAATTCAACAATTAATCAAACCCTTCTAAACACATATATATTTTAATTGAAAAAAATTGCAAGTAACGCCCCTCTTTTATATTGCAAATGAGTAGAATATCCTCATATATATATATAAAAAAAAAAAAAGAAGCAAAATGCGTCTCTATGCCTTCTCAAATGAAGCAAATTACCTACTTGAACAAGGGGTAAATTATTCTATTTTAATAAAACACAGAAAGGTAAATTAGTATATTTTTTATAGAAGTAATTCGTTGATTTGCAAAATCACAGAGAATAAATTGCATTGAACTCTACTTTAATTTGGTATATTATTTAGATAATCTGTTTATGTCATAGAATAAGAGTAAATCCAAACACAACGTTAATGTTATAATCGTTTTCATTTACATCCCAACTCATGAGATCTAAGGATACATATGAGCATTGATGAGAAAGCAAACATCCGCAGGCAAAGTGAGTAGATTAGATATTCTTGAGATTTATATGTAGGTAGCTAGCAGCATATTTGTTGCATGACTTGCACACAATAAGTGATGGATGGACCACAAACTCAGAGCAGAGGAGAGACTACTGCAGAATGCATGAGAGCATGTGTATTTAATGTAAGCTCAAGAATTAAATCCTAGTACATTTACAGACTGGACAAACTGCCACCATGTGATGAACGTATAGCCTTTCTTGTACTTCTCACCCATCAAACCAGAAACTACTCTCAACATTCATATATGTTTTTGAAGTGATCAAGAATATGAAGTAACAACGAGTTGATAATTATGATCAAGAACGAGTTCAATGGGATACGAACGCATGATTATTTTAGATTATGTATATGAGCTTGTTACTTGAGTTCGACATCACTATCTATTGTTACAAGTTGAATTTATGTACGTGCAACGTCCTTTAAGGGATGTTTGGAAAAAAATGTTGAAATTGATTATCAACTTTTGGCTAAAGTTAAGTTCAGTAAAAGTGATTGTTAAACCCCAAACAGAGCACAAATGAATAATAAAAGAACAAGTGCACCAACCATGTAAAGAAAGCTCAAAACTTACCATGCTTTTCTTTCCAATGGGCCAAATGCTACACAGAGATATCACATCAAACAAAAACAATTTCTCATTCCTCATTCCCCATCCACAGCTTTTTAGCTTTTTGAAACACAGAAAGCATCTCAAGAGTCTCTCCATCAGGGATACACAACAGCTCAAAGCAAAAGAATGAAGGATGTTGTGAATAAACAACAATTTCAGGAAAAAGCTACAAGCAGCAGCATTCACAGAGCCAAACACTACTACAAATGAGAATCCCACAGGCTTTAATGGAGTGTATTGGCTCTCACACAATCACCAACTAGCTTTTCTACTTTAGTCAGCTTCTCACTCATCACTTGTAAGCTAAAGCTATGCTTTTCTTTATTTATGCACCTCCCACCTTTCACTATTTGCCTGGTTGTCACCGCCTTAGGCTTTTGCTGAGCCCCTTATCAAGCATAACATGTCTTTGGTGCTTAACTTCCATTAGAGAATTTAATCCAATATTATCTGCAAAGTTCGAAATGTCGCCAGTTGTGCCTTGAGAACTACCGATTAATCTTCTTCATAAAGGACCATACTCGCACTTATTATGATTTATGAATCTTGGGCAAAGGGCAATGCTGATCACCATCAATATAGGATAGTCTTCTTTTCTTGCCAACACTGGATGTGATCGTTGAATCGTCAAGAACGTCAATCAAGCTTGATCGAGTGGACAGTGAATCAGGGTAAATAATCAATCTCGCCGTCTTGGATTTCAACAGACCATAACAGGACAATGCATGCTCCTGGGGAAATGAAGCTAATCAGTTGACAGAGAATAGCTCAATCTTTTGTAATGACCGACTTATTGATGCTATCTAACTTAAAATTGCCGACCATTATAAAGCAAAGGAACTCACTTTTTCCAGGGACCCCCATGATGGGACTGCATTCATCTTAATCTCCAGTCGTTTTCTCGTTAACTGATAATCATAAGCTGCCAAGACTGCTGCTGCTGCAATAATGGATGGCCGATGTTCCACCACATTAATCTCTGCATCAAACAATTGAACAGTTTAGTAACAAGCTTCTTGAATGCATATCCAAGTTAAAACCATCAATACAAATCTGAATTATTACCTTCCATTACTGCCAAGATTAACTCGACTGCTCGTGTTACCAGTTCTTTATGCCTAAATTCCCCACAGAACTTCGCGGTGAAATAGTTCAGATATGCAAAAGGAGTGGCACAGCTCATTTTCCATTCCAAAGTATTCAAGACCAGTAATTCCATCCTCTGGATCACATTTCCTTCAAAATTGTATTCCTCTACATGATATTCGGACAACGCAGGCACTTCACATTCCTCCATTTTTGCAGCCAAAGATAAACACGCCACTGATAGTAATCGAATAGCCCACAACTTCCCGTTCTATCAACATCAAACAACAATCACAAATCACATACTAATAAACAGAATTAGCTGAAAATCCCACCAAAAATCTTGCATCAGAAAGCATATACTTAATTCATACTTACATCAATCGACCTTGTTGAGAAGAACCGATCAAAGTAAATCAGCGACAGATATGCTGTACGAAAGTGAAATCCAAAGAGAGCCCTCGTCTGTCAACACGCACAAAAGCTATTTTAACAACAATAATCAAACAAAAAACTGCAGCACAAAGCTAATCACAAAATCACTCATCAAGACAACTGACTTCAAGAATCCATTTGACGGCGTCCCCACGTGCGCATTTCAACCAGCTTCTTTCACTCTTCTCTGAAGGATTATCGGCAATTGATTGAAAGACGGCCTCCTTCTGGATCAACATCTCAATATACTCAGAATCAGACTCAGAAACAAAACAGAAACCCAAGTTTTCATCTTTGTGATGGTACTGCTCGTTCAAACAGGACTCATCTTCTCTACACAGAAGGCTGGGCAATAAATTTTCAGAATCCTCCATTTCGATTGTTGTTCTTGGCTTCTGCAAAAATCTCGTGGACCCAGTAGAGAAAAGAGTAGTGAGAGGAAAGGATTTGGTCTGAGGGAAAGCTGTATGCAAAGAGATTGAGGATGTCTACTAGATTCTAGGAAGAAAGAATAAGGTGGTAAGCGGAGCGAGGAGTTGAGGTGCGACTTTGGTGCCGCCAAATTCAGCAGATGGTATAGCGCCATTATTATATATCGTGATCTTTTTACCATGGGGGTGGATGGATACGGCTTCCAATTTTGATTGTTGAATATTCATTCATTTTTACGCGACAAGTTTACACTCGAGTAATTTAGCATACATCCAAACGAAGTTATATGCTAAAATAAAATATATGTTGTTTGGAATATAAGTGTAGCAATCACAATGTATTATAGTGTATTTTTCTTATATAAAAAGATATAAACATGCACCAAATAATATAAATCATATTATATCAGCATAATGCAATTCATTTCCATAATATTATTGAATTCTTAACATTTAGTAAGAGTATCTACAGTTTGATAGATCGATTGATCTTTGTTGAAATTAAAATTTTGGTACAAAATGAATATCAAACTAAACTTTTGGTTCAATATTCAAGACGATGATTTTTTATTTGGTTTGAATTTTGATTCTTCATAAATTGAATCGAATTGAATGTGATGTGATTGGACTTGTAATGTTTAGGCCTTAGTTGACATCTAGAATGAAAACTGCAGAAATCATTAGAATTCCAATGCCTAAATTAGTATAAGAATAAAGAAATTGGGAATAGTAAACCAATAAAACAGTCTAAATATACTATAATGATAGTTTTCTCATGAGCAAGTATATTTGAAATGTACCCTTCTCGGTTGAGGGAGTTCTATATTTATATCTAGCTTCTCCTAATTAATGGGATAAGGCAATCTCCTCAAATTCGGGAAAGAGCTATCCATTGGCCGCTAGAATACCCCATTCTTTTGAATCAGGAAGGTCTTCTACGGATAACGTTATTCATTATGGATAAGGTCCTCTGCGGATAAAGGCCTCCCCAGAATCTTCAGGAAAATAGTTGAGGGGATGCCTTCTAGGTTTTACCCCTTATTGGAGGCGCCAAGAGCCTCTATTAAAGCGATCAAATCACACTTGCCCTGTAGAGCACCTTCTTAATGGGGGGGGGAGGGGTGGGTGGGGAGAGGGCGGCCTACAGAGTCTCGTGCATTTGGGCCTAGTCACGGATGGGCTTTCATCCTGAGGATCTCGGGCTTGTGGCTCAGCCTACGTGCTTGAACATTCTTCATTTTCGAGTTGAGTTATTTGGATCTCATCTAGTCCACATATTTATAAAATACTGTGTTTGCAATTAATATTATTAATCTCAATAATGTTATCTAAACCCAACAATTTCCTTTCTTCTTCGCCTTCAAATTGTCGGACTGCTGTCGCTGCTCTGTTGCCTCTATTTCTCACCTCGCGCCTCCGCTGATCCCAGGCCCCTCCCCCTTCTCTTCCCCATCGCAACCCTCTTCCTCCTCCCCCTTCCCTCGTCCTTGCACTGGCGCCGTTGCCACCTCCTCCCTCCCACGGCCGCACCCAAATTCGCCCTCTCCCTCCCCCTTCCCCTCCCCCTCCCCCGCCTCCTCCTCCTTCCATCTAAGTCCAGTCCGCTTCCCCCTAGATCCGCCCTGCCTCTAGTCGCCGCTGTCGCTTAATATATTATTTTTATTTTTATTTACTTAAATTCAAACCATTGATTTAAAATAGATAAAATCCGCATCATTGATTTAGTAGTTAAATTTGAACCTTAGATTGATCAAGATCCAACGATTATTAAATAAAGACATAAACACTATTTCAAATTTTAAATTAAAAATAATAATAATAATAATGGCACGTGTGATACATGAAACGCGTCAAGGAGATATTTTGCTCTATTTCTAATAACACAGGAGATAAATTATTATTATTTTTTTCTTTTCACAAGAAAGTAAATTGCTCGTTTTCTCTAACACAAAAGGATAAAATACATTTAACCCCATTACTATCGTCAATATTTGTAACATGATTATTATTTTTCACAATGAGAAAAACGCAAGTAAATTCGAATGATATTTTATCGTACCGGCCCAATTGATTTCGAGTCGCAAACATTTTGATTGAAATCACAGCAACCAAGTTTTGCAATTTTTAAATTGAATTCATTAAAAAAAGAGAGTTTTGGCTCATAAATGAATTCCGATAACAACCATTAATACCAAGGAAAGGGACCATCTGTTGGTCGTTATACAACAACTAGGGCTCCTCAACGGAGGAGGTCGGTGGGATCTTTTTCAAATAAACTTCATGTATCATGATGTAAGTATTGTGTGCAAACTAATTAAATATTTCTAAAGTCAATTAAAATTTAAAACCCGTTTTATCTTGAAAACCCTACAATGGGATACCAAATTTATGGGCTTTTTTTGGATTTGTATTATCACATTTTTTAAAATAAGATAAAACACACTTAATATTTGTTTTTGTGTTTTTACACCGTATCTGCGTGTTTTTCAACTTTCTATATATAATATATATATTTATATATATACATAATATAAAATAGACATGATTTGACAATAAACATTAATTTTTGTCTTTAAAAAATACAACATTAAATATAAAATATTTATATATATATACATTTTTTATATAAAAATATATGATTTGACAATAAATAGTGATTTTTGTATCCCAAATTCCAACATCATACATACACCACTTATTTTAAAATATTTTAAATTACCGCAAAATACAAATACAAACATATTATCTATTTTCAACACACACTTACTTATCTCTATTTTTCTTCTTTATTTTCTAAATACAAAATAAAACAACTAAAACACAAATCCAAACACAATGATGATTTTTAGCAAAATTTAGGCATGTTACAAAATTACATGGATCAAGTGTTGTTAAAATTTGAAGTGTGGAAAACAGAGTATATTCATGGCAATAAATTGAGAAGGAAAAACTAGGCTTTATTCATCTAAAAACTTTAGTACTTTATTCATCTAAACTCTCAAGTTCTAAAATTACAGAGATGTGAAACTATATATAAATAATAGATTTTTAGCAAAAAAAGAAAACTAACTCACTTTGAACTCTAGTTGGCAACATACTCAACAAAAATTAAATAATGGAGTACTAATAAAACACAAATACTGAGAACAAAATGATAAGTACGAGCAGAACTTGATAAATACAAGCAGAACTTTCAACAAGTATGAAAAAATCAAATAATATAAATCACGTCACGTTATTAACCCAACGTGAATGATTATGATGCAATATTATTTATGTTATTATGTATTTTCGCATCTCGATTCATAAATTTTGTTAAAATTACATGAAAAGTAAAATATCCAAAATTGAAAAATAATTCTAATACAAATTGAATTTGAGCAAATTTAGATTAATTATGTGGTAAGTATACTTACTCGTGAGATTATTGTACAGTTAAAAAATATAAATAATTACATAATAAATATATTACATTTATTTTATGATTGATTTAATTGAATCGAACTAGAGTAGAATAATAGCTTTCTTTCAAAATTAATTTTCTAGTCTTGACAAGTTGGCGGTTGGAGTTCTGGCAGTCAAACAAAGGTGGTTGTCCTACGTAGCCTGTCTAATCACCTTCGGATAATTAATACTGTTAATCCGAAATTTGTTATGCCAAAATCAGAAAAGACAAATGCAATTATATGATAATGTGAATATTCTTGAAGGGTGAGAAGTGAGAACCAATTACAACTGCCTAACGAATGAAAGAAAAGCCAAGCAGCCAGCTATTTCTGGAACTATTTAAGTACCTGATGTTAATTAATTAGTTAATTAATCCACATCTAATCTGTTTTCCGATAAACCCCAAATTCCCGCAAAGGGTTAAACAACAATTTGTGTATATTAAGATTGTAATATGGAGGGGGACGCCAGATCCGAAAACAGGACATGCTTTTTCTTTATTCTAACACAAATATCAATTTTTGTGAGTATCAGAACAAAATCATGTCGTTATTTGAGAGGTATTTTCATCCTGCTCTTTTGATGGATAAGTGCTAGTCCACATTTTGGTCGGTTAGGTCAGAATTCATCTATACTTTTTATGTGATTAGTATATAATTTAAATATTTATTAATCACATTATAAGTGCGTAATATATTTATTATATGATTAATTTAATACAATTAATTTTAATTTGAATAAAAATTTGCATATTGTAAACTTGGAACTGATAGAGATATATTATATTTATAAAAAAAAAAAAAGAAGGATAAAAGTACCCTCAAAAGAATAGAATGCCACTATAGACTAAGATCCATATTATTCATTTTCAGGTTGGGTGGCAGCCCGATTTGGCGATTCGATGTTTGATTCGTTGATTGCCTAACAACACCAAGTTCAGGAACCTGTTGCTTGGTTCGAACAAGTACGTACATTTGATCCTATAAATATATTTAATCATTTTATTTATTGATATAATATTTATTATTTTCACCCAATCTCGATCTGAATTAAGTTTGAAAAAATCTTGTTAAGAACCATCCGACAAACTTAACCATATTTTCTTTTCTCAAATTCTCAAATTCTCAAATTTTTTGTCGGAATTACTACCTTAAGAGTGAAGTTGATCTCCCATCCGAATCAGACACCAAATACGAAGATTTTTAATGGGGAGAAAAGAATTTAGGCCCACGATATGATGTTATGAAGAAAAAGTAGTGATGAATATTAAAATGTTTGGTTTTAATTTTTGGGATGAATTATTAGTATGATTTTAGAAAATGTGAATATGATGATTGCAGGTGGGTAGGATGGAGCGTCTTGTGTACCACCACAAGGTGGGAATATCATACCAACTACGCTCCTTCTCCATTCCCCAAAATTTTCCGCCCTTTTTTTTCCACCCCTCTATATTCCACCAATTAATTAAAAAAAAAAAAGACTTTTTTTTTCCCACAAAGTGTCCCGACTTAATTGGACTCAAGACTAGTCTCCATTTATTTTCATGATTCAGTTAGTCTGAAAGGATTTGTTCATGATGGGATTAAAAAAAAGAAATTTTTCGCTGAATAAATCGACCTGATACATAGTGAATGCAATGAGTCATTACACCCTTACGCCAACCCATTGAATTGTTATGCTACACCCTCAAAATATTATCAAACTCATTCTTTTCTGATATTTGAAATTCTATCGTGCTATGAATAAGTTTGATATCATGCATTTGAATTCCACTAAACGTGTGGCTATCTTGTGTCACTTGATGTAAATTATTGTAATTTATTTGCCTTGTGATTGATATATTTTACTAATTTTTGAAAATTTTGACATGTAATTCATGGGGCTGAGGATATTTTAAATAAATTTGTATTTATATAAATTGTGAATCATTGAATTAACAGGAGACATTTGAAATTTATGGGGTAAATGTAGGATTTTAGATAGGTTGGAATTGTGGGATGGATTTTGATTTGTGAGGATTGAGTGGGAGTACCTAAAACTGGGGTAGATACCATACTTATGTTGAGTGATGATGCATTGAATGTGGGGGAGGTGGTGCTACTGCTAGCCTAGCTGTTCTCTGAAATTGGGTGTAGTTATGGTGTTTTTTCGAGTAGGGAAGTAATGGACTGCAAGTTGATTTCGTGGGGGAATGAAATGATGCTCAATCCTTCACTTGCTTAGTCCTTTTCTTTCCTTTTTTTTTTCAGAAAAAAATAATAAAATGATTATTTTGTTAGTACGTTATAAAATAATAAATTTATATAAAAGAATGAAGTTCAAATTCGTGATATTTTATAAATTCGTGGAATTTCTACATTAATTGTTAGATTAAGAACTAACAAGTTCAGTCTTTTGTTTTCATTGGGGATCGCTGGAAATGTTTCACTTCTTCTATCCTCACACCTAAATAATATTTTATATATTTTAGCTTTCTTTTTTCGCCCTTTTTGTTGGTATTTGCATATTCAACGCGTATGGTTTCTTTTAAAGAGCAAATAAAGTCATAAGTACCATGTAAAAATCTCGTGGGGTGCAGCTCAATGATTTGTGTATGAAATTTCTGTATAAAAAATTTTGCGTTTGAACCTTGGGTTTGTGCGTATGTATTGGGTGCGTGACGGATAAAAAGAAGAAATACCACAGACAAATATGACACCTACTTTTTCAGGTAGACTTGGACAATTTACAGTCCAAATATGGAATTTGCCATACTTTGCTTAAAAAATTATTAAATAATTCAACGCCTAATGACAAGTGGATCGGAGTTGAGTTGGAATAACCCAATTGGCAAGAATAAAAAAATGGCATGATATATATAGTATACATATTATATTTGAGTTATTAAATTTGCCTATTTGTTGCTGAATATGGATAAAATTTGATAAATTTGCTTAGTAAACTGGCACTGCAAATACAAATAATTGAAGAATGATCCAGCCTGAACATGAACCCACTGCTGAGACTTGTTACTGGGCCGAGGCCTGAATGGCTAACGGGTCAGGTAGGGCGGGCGCTGTCCTTACTCCTCAAAAATTATTGTTATAAGTGTGGGACGATTTTTATTTTTATCAACTCTACTAAACTCGGAACAGATTTTAAGTCTTGTCCTCCACCTATTTAAGTTAATTATTATAAAACATATCTAATTTCTATATAATACATATATTTGTAAAATAAATGATAATTTAACACAATAATAACTTTTTTTTATTTTCAGAAGCCGCCAGTGTCACGGTGCACCCCTTCCTGTATATAGATAGATTGAAAGAATCCATATACAAGATTCAAAGTCTTAAACAAGGAATACTCCCTCCCTTTACAAAAAGAATCAGAAACGAAAACTAAAAAACAAATTATCTAAATGAATAAGCTAAGCTAATCGGCCTTCTGCTCATGTTATCACTTGATCCCTGTTGATTCGACATGCGTGATTAGCAAGGTAGTCTACTGGCTGGTTCCCCTCCCCATAAACATGTGAGGTCATAGGCTTTGAAAAAACAAAACCCATTTTGGAGGCAATCACCAAACACAATAATAACTTGTTAAGTATTTATAACTAATAAAATTAATTTTTAAAAAAGGTGTACTGATTAATTGCAGGAAAAAGTTTTTATCCAATTTTGAACTGGAGGCAAACAAGTTCAAGTCTAACTATATATGGGGTGAGTCTGGTTTTAGGTCCAACCCAACGGCTTCATATCCGTCCCATTATTATTCACAACACTAAATAAATAAAGTCTTGTCATGAATTGCATCATTTTTTAAATTATAAGGGGGTAAATTGTACTTTGTTTTTCTACATGAACTTTTTTGTACTTTTCCATTAACACAGAGGATAAATTATATTTAATATGAAATCAAATAATATTATTTTTTTAAAAAAATAATAAAGTGAAATATTAGAAAAATAACTCAGTGGATAACAGAGATTTTAACGACAACCACGCACAATTTCTTTCTTTCTTAAAAAAATAAAAAATAAAAAGACAAAGTAGTTAGAACGAGCTGAAAGTTGGAATGGACCTTTCTATTAGTCCATATCGTATTTCAATATATCCAAGTAATAAACACAAACTATTAGTTGACATTTGAATTAAAAATAAAAATCCGCATAAGCTCCACATAATCGCACACTCAGACCCTCAATTATTGATTTGTCTGCAAAAGGAGTTTTCTCAATTCGGAATTAAAAATTAGATTTTTCCCTTATTTTAGTATTTCTTTTTACTAATTCCAAATCTATGAGTTTTAAGTCCTTAACCACTCAAACTAAATTATTTAATCATATAAGTATGAGATTTGGGTGAAGTACTTTATTCACTCATCTATTACTTTACGTGGCCAAAAAGTTCAAGAAAGCTGCTTAATTTCCGTATTAAATCATTATAATTGTTATTATCATAATAACTACTACCATTAACGACATAATTATCATTATTATTACAAATTCAAATGTCCACAAATTTTAATTACCAACAACCCCAATATACTAATTATTAATATTAAATATATATTTAATTAATAATAATTATTAAAATAAATTAATATTTATATATTTATGAAAATTAAATTTACGATCTCTATGCTTTGACAATTAAAATTAGATATCATTGACGACTTATTTTTCTCAAGGACTAAATTAAGTTGATGCAAATTAAAATTCAGAAAGATCATTCACAATTGAATGCCTGTTTTAAATATTCTGACATAGAACTATATTGTGAGATAATTTTAAAAATATGAAATTATGAAGTTGAATTCGTATGAATATTTTTTTAGATAATAGGAGCCCGACAGTTATTGCAGGATATATTACAATATAAATTAATGTTTTAATACAAAAAAAGAAAAATTGAGGTAATGATTGAGTCAAAGGAAGAAGAAAGGAAAGTGCGGAGTCAGCGTAGTCTGCCGAGTACAAGAATCAGATAAGGATACACGGTACGCGTCAGCATCTACATGTGGGTTTATTTATCCTCAATATTGTAAATAAATATAGGTTAATTATATTACACCTGATTTATGATTTATTTGCATAAATTATTTTTTTATTATAATTATAAAAATTATTTTGACAGCTAAAAAATAGAAGTAATTCGTGTAATAATGCTAATATTTTTAGGATGTACGTGTAAATTTTTTAAAAAAAAGAGGTGGCTTGTGTATGTGATATAGATATTTTGACAGGTATATGAGTCATTATTTTAAAGATAGGGGTAATTTTAGATGAATGAGTGTAAATATAACTATTCTATAATTAAATTAATTTTATATAAAATAAATAGTAAATCATCTCTGTGTCTTAAAAGTAAATGAATTTATTGTTTTATATTTTTAGAAATAAAATAATTTATGTTGTTACTTACTAAAAATAAAGAAAAATAAATGATTATTATTTTCATAAAAACCTAAGTTTTTTATTTACAATGTCACGCGTACAGTAGTAATATGGGAGTTACTGTTAGAGTGATATATATAGATGTGAAGAGAGTAAAATACGTACACTGAGTGGGAAATACGTTGGCACGTTTTTTGGGTGGAAAAAACTGAAGGTGTTGGAGCTGACAGAGTTGCACATAATTCTCACATTATTAAAATCTTCGTCGGAGCTGTTTTCACGCCATTGCTTACCTGTCCACCACCCTCACCCACATATACGTCTATAGATATACTATATATACATTCACAACTCCTCAAACTCACCCCCCCCCTCTCCCCCCCTCCCCCCTCCCTGTCTCTCTCTTGCCTGCACAAGAGAAGAGCCAATCATCCCATTGTTACAAGAACATCATCGTGAATTGTAACATTTTGGGGATTGCTGTGGGATTGGCTGCTCCGGAAAAACGTTGTCGTTCATAGGACGCTCTGTTTGATACCTAACATTGCGAGGGAGGCCATCAGACCAACAGGATTTAGGATTTCAGAATCAACCCAACTCCAGTTTCTCTCCACTTTTCTGCCCTGTTTTTGATTTTGAAATGGTTAGTCACCGTTCATTTTCACGATGTTGTGGAAATCAAGAATTGTTTGCAGAATTTTACAATGACATAGTTTCTAAGACAATATACATTCTTTCTGTTTCAGCAGAATTTGCCTGCACACAAAATGGATAGCAGAAATAAGAAATCTCCCTCGACTTTACCGCTTCCACCTCCATTGTCTCCTGATTTCATAACCAGGTTTCATCAGAAAGGCTTGAAGATGACCGGATCAAATATCAGACTGTGCTGTATCCCTAATGTCACAAATACTTCGTGGGACCGTCTTTTCGATGAAGGTTACAGAGCAGATATTTCCATTTTAACGGATGACGGTGGTGTAATCTACGCGCACGCAAGTATTCTTGTACGTGTTTTGATCTTTTCTTGCAAGAGAGCAACTATGTGTAAATGTTGTTGTCCGAATGCATTTACAGATGTAAGATATTTATGTTCTCTTTCCTGGTTTTCTGATTACAGGGTGTTGCGTCTCCCGTGTTCAAGGCTATGCTCAAGAGAAAAAAGGGCCGAGGCCAGAAACGAACAATCTCCATTCGTGGAGCTCCGGCTGAGGCAGTTCGTGTTTTTGTCCGATTCTTGTACTCTTCCTGGTACTTATAGTTGCTCCTTATATGATCCTTGTTTCTTCCAATGGTTGATAAAGAGTTTTGATGTAATGTTGTTTTGCAACGAACTTTGCTAATTGCAAATTTTACCTTCATAGCTATGCAGATGAAAAGATGAAGGAATTTGCATTGGCTTTATTGGTGCTTTCACACGCATACGCTGTTCCTCAGCTAAAACGACTATGTGAGTGTTGGCTTGAGCACAGGTTGATGACGACAGAGAACGTAATTGATATATTTCAGCTTGCTTTGTTGTGTGATGCTCCTCGGCTCAGCCTCATTTGCCATCGCTTCATCCTGGCAAACCTCAAGGCCGTTTGCGCCTCAGAGGCATGGAAAGACATGAGAGACAGCCACCCCGTCCTTGAAAGGGAAATTCTCGAGTCCGTGATTCATGAAGATGCTGTAAGTACTATATTTCTCTGGCACAAACCTCATGGAGCATATGCCATGCACGAATGATTCATAACACTCTCGGATTTTATCTATCTTAAACCGTTGTGTGGTTCAAATTTCTCCAGAAACAAAAGGAGAAGATGAGGAAGATGAACGAGAACAAAGTCTACATACAGCTGTACGAGGCAATGGAAGCTCTCGTTCACATATGCAGAGACGGTTGTCGAACTATTGGCCCCCATGACAAGGTCTTGAGAGACGATCAGGCTCCTTGTCAATACGCAGCCTGTAAGGGGCTGGAAGCACTCATTCGCCACTTTGCTGGATGTAAGCTGAGAGGTCCCGGAGGCTGCATCCACTGCAAGAGAATGTGGCAAATCTTGGAACTGCACTCCCGGCTTTGTGCACATTCAGATGATTGCAGAGTCCCTTTATGCAGGTGAGTTGAAACTAATATTCTTTGAACAACGTTGGTGTAGGACGAGCGATCTTGTGGTCTTACTGATATTGTAATCATGGCATTTAACAGGAACTTTAGGCAGAAGAGGAGGAAGCAAAGCAAGAAAGAGGACATTAGATGGAGAATTCTGGTGAAGAAAATAGTGAGATCAAAGAGCATAACTGGAGGCCCATACTTTTCACTGGAATCAGCATAATGCAAACGCTGCTTTCTGATTGTAGGAGAGAATACATTATACATCGTATTCCTTTATATTTACTAGTTTGTTAGTACATTAGTAGCTAGAAAGACACAGCAGAAAGATGATTCTTTTCTCTCTCTCTCTCTCTCTCTTTTTTTCTTTTTTTTTTTTTTTTATATATATATAAATTTGATTGTATTTATATATTTTTTTTTTGTTCTGTTCTTACAATGGTCCACAAGAGACATAACGAGGCCTTTGCCTCTCTAATTCCTAAAGATTTTGTTAAGGTACTTAGTTTAGAGCAAGTCTTTTGGGGATCACAGGCGAAATTCGGATCTAGAAATGGCAAGAGATCCAAGTCACAACCGGTAAATCGGTTTCGTGTCGGGTTCGGGTTTATGTACATAATATTCTTTTTTTCTTTTTAATATCAGAATATAATAGTTATAGTATATTATTTTGTATCTAGGTGGGTTCGGGTTTTAGTTTTTGAAAAATTAATAATATATGGTATATATGATAAAGCTTGTCGTGTGTGTATTTCATATGTTTTATGTTTCTATATATGATAAAAATATTCTAGTTTTTGTTTTTTTGGAGAGGGATTAAATATTCTATTTTATTACATGTAGTACATAGTAAATTTATTATATATTTTAGAGTTAATTACAATTAAATTCTATCTAAAAATGCATAATTATATTTTTTTCTCAAAAAAATTTTAAAATTACACTAATACGCTCTTTGAAAATTCATTGTTTACAACTGATCCAATTTCATTATGATTTAGATAAAAAATATTGACATTAATGAAAAAAATTACATAAATTTCTAATTTTACTCCTCATTTAATGTTCTCACGTATAATTTTGTACTTATAAGGAAGAAAATATAATGATATTAATCTCACTATATATATATATATTACATTTATTATTTTATAAGTAAAAAAATATACATAAGACTGTTAAATGAGGGATAAAACAAAAAAATTACGTAGTTATTTTTTTCTAACATCAATATTTCCGTCCAAATCCTAACGAAAGATAATCAGGTGTAAATAAAAAATTTTCGAAAGGATCTAAGTATAATTTCAAAACTTTTTTGAAAAAAAAGTATAATTATGAATTTAATAGGGGGTCTAAGTGTAATTAATTTCTACTACAACTAAATTGACAGTCGTTCTTTTAAAATTATTCCTACTATATTTAAAATTTATCATTTTATCACAAAAGTAGAAATTATGTTAAACAGCTTCGAAGTGGTTTGGTATCCGCAAGTTTGGTGTTGTCGAAGTAAGAAAAATGTTTAGACCTGAATGGGAAGAGAAATTAAGGTTTGTTTTTTTATATTGATTGGGAAATTAGGGTTGCAAATAAAGAGGGGAATTTGGGAGAAATGAGAAAGAGGGTAATTTAGAGATTATGAAATTAGAAAGATTTATCATTACACTTGTATAAAAATTGCGTGAAAGCACCCCCTATTTTTCCTGCTAAGTCTATCCGGTCTTTTCTGGATTTAGGGATAATTTTACTTTTTTTTATTGGAGTTTGGTGTAATTGTACATAGGTTTTTTGTAATTTGAAAAATTACATCTAACACCCTTAATATTTGCTTCCGTCTAACAAATAAATCAATATGTTAGTAAAAATTCACTGAATTTGCTTATATTAGCCAAAGAATTGAATAAAAATGGAGATTTACCCTCAATTGACTGATTGCAGGTCAAATAATTTTTTTTTGACTAAACTGATCTTATAACAATGAAGTTATACCTAATGATATATATTAACGCGTGAGGACGTTCCTGGGAGAAGATTCAAGGAGTCTCTGAAGCGAAATAATAGCCTTTTCTTTTTACCTTTACCAGAATAGACAGCTATTTCGTAAAGCTTATGGTTCCTAACCAACGGTTTTAGCTTGTAGTTCTTATGATGACATGCTAGGTGCTTAAGCAAGAAAATTCCATCGAATCTAGAGAAATTGTGGAAGTAAATAGTTAACTAGGCTGAAGTTTTTCCGGTGCGCTTGTTAACTAATTTGATCCTAGAAAGATTTAATTGACTTACAAAAAATAATACTAAGTTAATTGGGGTTAAATATAATTTGTTTTCTAATTTTTATGTTAATATCAACAAGTTCAGTGAATTTTGACTAATACGGAACTTGTTTGTTAGGCGAAAGTAAACATCATGGGTATTAGATGTAATTTTTTAAAACACAGGTAACCTATGTATAATTACACCAAGACTCAGAGAATTGAGAGTTTAATTATCCCTTAATACATCTATACTAATTAAAAAAAAAGAGGGCTTCATATTCATAAATAATGGTTAATAACACCGTTGCACCAATTTTTTGTAAAGTTAAAAATGCTCTTCAACTAATAAAACTACTAACTTATTCAATTCTCAAATTATATTTAACTAATACATTAGTTTTCTTTTTTTTATTTTTTTAACGTAAAGTGGTGATTTGTATATTTTGCTCTTATTTATAATATATTTTAAACGTAAAAAGTTATTTATTATATACACACAAAAATAACGCGCCACAACCACTAATTTATTAAAAAAAACCTAAAAGCGGTATATCCAGTATTTTTAGGACTAAAAATAAAATTTTGGCCTTGGATAAATGATAACAATCTTGAATGATAATAGCAATCCCAAGATTGATTAACCTATAGGTTTCTTATTTCCACCAATTATTGATTGAAAATTAACCAGCCTCTAACCCTATTCCACATGGATGGAAGGTCTTCTCGACGTGCGGCCAGAATCCATATTCATTCATGATTCATCGGCGTTGTTGCTTCGGTGAGGTGGGCAGTAACCGATTATACATAACACTCCAGACAGTCCTGTGGCAGCGGCATTTCCACATTCATCTGGAGGTCATACTTCTACTTCCCTGTAAATTATGCAACGTCCTTACACTTTTCCTGGGCGTGCTCGCAATCAATTTAACAAGTATAATGTGATACAGAAAGATGAGTGCTTGAACTATAATTGCTATGAAATAATGAATGGACAAAAAGAAAGAATGTTTCCTTATTGAGATAAGTTAAACCCATCTATGATGCCTGGCATCGAACTCTATAAATGTATAAATGGACAAATGCTGTTCGCCTAAGGCTCTAATGTTTAGCAGACAAAATTTAAGCCTTTTTTTTTTTTGGGGGGGGGGGGGGGGGGGTGTATTATGATTGTTCAAAATTTCATAACTGCTTGCCGTCGGTAGAGACGTAGTCTGGAGCTGGGCTATGAGAATGTGAGAGTAGGGCTGTACAAGATGATGTTCTTTCCCGCTCCATTAATGTGTCCTATAACAAAATTATAGATAGTCTTTTATTCAGGGCTTCTTACTCGTTCACATGCCAAGATTGCATTTTATAATCATCTGAGATTCAATCTTGGTGCACATTGTATCTGTTGAGCACCGGCAACGACGCAGTTGCTGGCATTCTGAATGATCTCCCAGTGCCCATCGTTGCTCTATCCTGCATCCTCCCGACGTCTTTACAAACATTGTCTAGAATCGAGAGAAAATCCCGTACAATCATGAATATTCGGAACGGATGAGCCTCCTCTTTTGCAGCATCTCCATGGAAATATTCCGTCACCTCTTTCACCATGGACAAAGTTTTTCTTTCTTCAGCTTTAATTCTTGTGATTTCCTCAACAGCCTCCTTAAGAAACTCTTTCATTGAGTCGAAGAATTTACCTTGCGTGCTTTGTTTCTCATATTGCATGACTGATCTCACTTTGTCAAGTCCCATTTCAAGCTTGGAGACGTAGCTACTCAATACATCTGAGTCCATCCCTGCTGCTTTTTTAACATTGCCTAGCTCCTTGCTTAGTCCGGACACAACTTGCAACCCTTGCTTCTTGAATTCCTCTTCTTTAAAGTTGAAATTTGTTTTGTTTGGCAGGATATCAGTTGCAGAATCAGACTGTGCTCCTTCGGACCTGATGATCTCTTGTACCACAAAGTGAAGTAAGGTTGTCTTACCATCAGCCCCTTTTACATCCACTAGTTTTAACAATGTATCCAATTTGAAAGCTCTGGCATCGCCGCGATTAGTGCCATCATTCATGCGGTTTCCTGTCCTTAGAACAGCTTCAAGGAGTTTAAGGAACAGACGACTATTCTTCAATTCTTCACTGGCTTCCTGCATCGCAAAATGAGCTACATGAAAAGAAGATTTTTGTTGAACTTAACACAGTAATAGTGAAATAGAAGAACTGAAAGTACCTCTAGTGTTTGGAAAGACTTTCTCAAGTATGTTATTTCTGTATCAAAATTTGCTCTGTACAGCATAGCTTCCACTCTTTTAAAGGCAAATGGGATATCAAGTATTGCCTTGAGGAACCGTTCCGCTGATCCTAGTTTAGAGCTTTCACCATTGTAGTCTTTGAGTTTGATCTCTTCCTCCTTGGTCGGTGCCATCTTAACTAGAGTCTCCAAAAGCTCTGGACCCAATCCCTCTAGGTTTCCTGCAGCACCATAAAACATTTTCATTGGTGTACAATGATGAATTCTGAACTTCCAGTATTTGAAGTAGTAATTAAGCATTTTAATCTAGGAGTCACAACAGTCCTGGATTCCTATTTCTTATCAAGCACCGTGAAGTGATGATGACATTGCTCCAAAAAGGGATTAAGATGTGCTATATTGTCTGCGCATTGTTTTAGGGGGATCAGGTTCAGGGAGGGGGTTGTTGACAGATGTAATAATGCAACTAGAAATTGTTTGACTCGCCTATGCATATGCCATCAGATTGAGGACAACAATAATACCACATAGTTTATTTCATTCTCACGCCACAAAATAATTTATTGCAAGAACCTGAATCCAGTTTTATAGCTTCAGAATGGAGAAAAGAGTAAACCATACCATCCAAAAGTGCTTCAGAAACCTCTTCTTTAGTCACATTCAGTGCCCGTAACAGTATAGCGATGTTCTGTGATTTCTTTGGATCAAGTACTCTGTTCTCCTGCTCCACAACAGGCAGAGGAGATTTTCTAGTTGCTTCCTTGGGACCTGAATTTGCAGAATTACATCCGAAAAGCGACTCCATGGCATCCTCGTTCAACCTGCGGGGACATGATACATAATCATAGGTTGTACTTGTGCAGCAACGGTTAGTTTCATCAAGAAAGTATGTTTCACTTACTGGAAGGAGCTTGATTTCAGCTGGTCCCAGACTGTGGCTCGGTCTGAGGTGGCTCGTACTTTGTCCCAATGCAAAGGTTTCAGTTTAGGTTTTGATCCATCCCTGTCTTCCGAGTCAGCTTTCTCTGATGAACTGATGCCGTTATTTGCTTCATCAATAGGGCTTGTATTCTCAGTCCCTTGATTTGCTTTCGGGCTAGGAGTCTTTGGTTGTGGGCTTATCGCTTGTTTGGTAAATGGTGGAGGTGTTCGTGTTTCCGCAGCTCCGAATTTTCTTGGAATTGACAGCTGGGTTGGTGGGGGCGGAGGTGGAGGTGGAGGTGGAGGTGGAGGTGGAGGTGGCGGCGGTGGCGGTGGAGGCGGAATTGGAACCTTAGATGTCTGCTGATCATTATTGGTTATTGATCTGAGCCGTGCCATATCTGGTGGTGGAGGGGGTCCCGGAAATTTCGGCCTTTTAGGAGTATATGATAGTGCTCTGCTGGGCTGCAGCGGCCCCAGGGATGAAGCAGCTGGTGGCGGTGGTGGAGGAGAAGGCGGTATGGATTGCTTTATTGATGGTATTATTACAGGCCTCGTATCAGGAGATGATCCCTGCAGTCGAGATTTTGGTGAAGTTCTCTTGGAATGAGGAACAGAACCACCACCACGATTCTCCGACTTGCTTTGGTTCACCTGGCTGACACTGTTGTTCAAATAGACCTGACGTGAAGCCGGAGACTCATTGCTCATAGAAGACCCTTGTGGTGTGTAGAAATTAGTATCATGGCTCTCATCGTCTGACGACGACATTGGTGGTGGTGAATTTATGCTCGGAGGCGGTGGGGGCTTCGGCAATGGTGGCAGAGGCTGAAGGTCAGGACTCGGTCTATAACGCTCGGATCTTTTGCCGGAATTCAGCTTTCGGTATGGTGAGCCACTGGCGCCATTGGTCTCATTCACTATACTTCTACTCGACGGCTCCACCGTCCCAATGTAGAGGAAAGTGGACGGCGGCATTCTAGATTCGTCGTTCATACGGTGAGAATTTCCACCAACGAGCTTCTGGGACTCATCCGCCTGTTTCACACGGTGCTTGTACAGATAGAACGCCAGCGCCGACACCATTGCCAGGGTCAGAATTGCTGATGTTATTGCAATTGCTACTTTCTTGGTTGAATTGGACGGCCGAGTAGTAACTGTATTTGCCACTGATGTGGTGGCGGCAGCCGGCGCTGGCGGCGGCTGCTGGCCCTGATCCGTGGGTCCATTCGGAAGTTCATGGAAGAATGGCTGGTCTTGACCCGGCAAATCCGGGGCGGCGGGGGGCGGAGGTGGTTCAGATTGGGATGGGGGTGGAGTTGAAGCAGATGGAAATAAAGGTTGGTGCAGAATTCTCCTGTTTTGGTGTTCACCAATGACATCCGCCCCTGCAGTGGATTGGAGGGTGAATGATAGGATCAAGAAAATGGTGATATAATCAGAGTTCATTGTGTTGTTTCCTCGGTAAACTCTCCTCTAATCTTCTTTTCTTTCACCTTATTCATCATCTCTGGTTTTTGCTCCTAAAATTTTCAGTGGTCACCAAGATTGGGAGAGATCGAGAGAGTGTAAAGAAGAAACTTCTCTGACCTGCAAGATCTAGATGCTAGACGCACTTTTCCATATAATAATGTTCCAACTATTTTACAATTTACTAATGAAAAAATGAACAGAAAGAATGCATTTAGTAGTTAATTTTGCTGTGGTACAAAGGAATAGTAGTAAAAGTTTGAGTCACATGGGAATGGGAATGGAGAGGATTGGTTTACTTTATTGATGATGCTTTTGTTTTTTTTTGTTTGATAATTATAAAGGAGAGGGATGATGAGGACGTGGTGCTGGGTCTAAAAGGACCACGTTCTCTTTTCTCTCCCAAATAAAAGAAATTCTATTTCTATATTATATCATCAATACTATATATAAAGAAAAAAGTTTTTTCTCTCATAATATAGTTTAAGATATAAAATATTTTTTATTATATGCACGTAGGAACGACGTATCATCGAGGTTAGTTAATATATAAGAGAAGACTTTTTTCTCTCATAAATGACAGATATGATTTCGCGACATCAATTTATCGTTATGTCGATAATACCCCTAAGTTTTTCTTCTTCTTTTTTTCTTTTCAAGAAATGTAATGTGTTAGTCTATGTATATTTTTTTTTATTCATAATATATTGTAAAACATAAATACTATTTAGTATATGCACACAAAGACAACGTGCCACGACGACTAACATAATTAAGTGAATTGGTGTCTCAATTATTTTAGTACGTCAATTTTTTTAATATTTAATATACTTTATTAATTTTCACCCACCAATCTAATTTTTCACTCTCCACTATCACTTAATAGTTATTTTTTTTAATTTCATTCATTTTTTGTCGCTATATTTTTATAAATTTGATATTAATTTATTATTTTATATATACTACATTAAATAATAAATTTTAATAAATATTTTATATTACATGGTATTTATAAAAATTGCAGACGTATAAAATACACTACAAATTACTAGTATTTGATTATGGGTTGGGCAATTTGGCATTTCGTGGTTCCCGAGGCGGATATTTCCCCGTTCTGCTACTTTCCTTTTGGTGCCGTTGAATCTACGGCTACGGTTTTGCTGCCCACTTAGATCGGTCGGCATCTCATTTCATCTTTTTTTCTCTTTCTTTGTTTTTTTGTAGATTTGGGTGATCTGATTTTCTCTTTTACTGTTTATAAATATATTCTTTTCAATGTGTACTTGTCATGAATGTTCAATGCAAAATTTTACTACAAAATTACAATAAAACACCTATATTTTAAGAATTCAATACATCTATAATGATGACAGATTCATTTAATACAATTTCTTTTTCCCTCTCTAACATTACCTTTGATCTTCTTTTTTCAGAATTCAGTTTACAAATTCAATATTTATATTAAATTAAGTACGGACGTAAAATGTAACATAGATTAGTTATATAATTTAAGGGTATAAGGATTTTGAAATAAAATCAAATTTAATTGTATATGTGACAACGAAATATATTTTGTCAAGTCAATCTTTACATCGCCACCCACTTGTCCATCTCTTCTTGCTCATCACTGATGCAGACATATCAAGAAATTAAACCATCTTTTTCTTTAATTTTTACCATAAATTTAACCCCAATCCCTATTCCCAAAAAAAAAGAAAACTGAATATAGAATGGTATGAATGATTAGAGGGATGTAGAAAGGGTATGTTGGGAATTTGGGTTGGAGAAAAGGAGAGATAAGTAAGTAACATTTTTTGCAATTCTTGATTGGCATTGGCATTGATTCATGCAAGTGGAGTGGATGGCATTGCTGAAAAGGACACCTTCTTCCTTTTTCTTTATCACCTTTTCCACTATTCTACCATTTCCAAAAACAAAAATTATACATACCTTTTACAAAATCTAAATATTCTTACTCCTCAGCTACGTACAATTATAATAATAAAATACTCTATACTGTTTCTATTTCTAGTGTAGAATATGTAAAGCTCCATATACATCATGTGTTATTGGATCTTGCATCCACAATTACATATTATTAGGTATATTTGATATGTTTTTACTTAAGTTATTTAATGTCTAAATCAATTAAGATTGACTCTAAAATATAATCAGTACATTAAAATGCTATACCAACACAACACATATGACGACAACATAAAAATAAAGTATTTATAGATGTGTTCCACTTGAACTAGACATGTTAAGGTAGCGTCGATGAAGAGAGGCCGTTGATTTAGGGTTTATCGTAAGACTTGGATATTAGATGATGTCAAGTCGACCCTATTCTGATGGAGCTGATCATACCTACATTAATATTTCAAGAATTCAAAGTAATAGAGATATTAAAGTTGTAGGAAGTTCAGTTTGCCAATTGGGGAAGTTCATACATCATTACAAATTTTAAGACTGACCTATATATGGATAATTTTCAAATCAAATTCTCAAATTTCAGCTCAATAAATACATCCAAACAGAATAAAAATAATAATAAACTATTATAACATAAATATATATTTATATTCGTAGAATTCAAACTCACAAATAATTTTAGTATGAGCCCTCAATCATAATATTTGAGCAATGCCTGATTTGGTATTGATAGTTGTTGAGTGGCAGGATTTTGTTTCATCATCAAATCGGTGGTTGGACTGTGTTAGGTTAATTCATGTTTTCATGCGCCAATGGAAGTTTTCCATTTTTTATTTCTGATGTCGGGTAAATAAATATATTTGTTTTTCTTGAGAAATAGTTTAAATTCTTGTTTTTTTCAGCCTTAATATTTGTTTTAAAAGATAACTTTTTCAAAGAGATGAGGAAAAGAACCAAGTGAGACTTTATGGCTTTTTTAAGATCTATAAGCTATTGTCGGCAATGTTACATGGAGAAATAAATAAATTAAAAATAAAAATACTTCTTCTCTGCAACATGAAACGTTGAAAACAATATCAATATTATGGATCCTTAGACGACAATCAATATCGATATGAAGCAAAAATAGTTAAAAGAAGAGATTCAAATAATTCCCATACGTACATCTCCAAATAATGCAACACAAGGCATAATTAAGATACTATTCATTCGGACATTTTCAAACCTCACTTATGGCTCGTAAATGATATACAACGTATGTCAACATCACTGTACATTTTGTATTAATTTAAGTGAGATTTATATGTCCATGGGACAACCTTTTTTCTTCGTTTCCTCCTATAAATTTTGCCATATTGAGGGACAGCTGGAATACTAGGACATATTTACTACACGGGATAAAGCATCATTAGTAAGGGATTTGTTGAGTAACCACAAAGAATTGTTGCTCTCTCTCTCTCTCTCTCTCTCTCTCTCTCTCTCTCTCATGATAATCCTTCATGGACAAACATTATTATAATTTTTCTCAGCCAAGCAATTCAATATATTATACATTATATATAGATATAAGAAATAATCAAATAGAATCAAATACTAATACACACACAAAAAAATTTGAAACCTCAACTTTGAAAGGTTAGGGGTGGGAATTGAACGACACTAATGAAGTCTATCTCAGTTGGCCAAGGCGCAAAGCTGAAAACTTATGATAAAAAAATCATGGATTCGAGTCCCATTCAATTGTGGGTATTAGTCTATTTTAATATTAGTTTGTTGGTTGTTATAATTATCAATTAATTATTCAAATTTGGTATTGATAATTATTGTATATTAATTATTCATAATTAAAATTTAAAATGTACTTATAATCGATTTAAAAAAAAAATAAGGAGGGGGGCTATGAGAAGATGTAGTATCTTACATTAACTAATTTGATTGGAGTGTCTAACTGAGAAGGGATTGTCGGTGTTTATTTGTGTGGTTTAGAGAAAGTGATGTCCAAATCAAATGCCTCAAAACTACTCAAAAAAGGGAAAAACAAAGATACGTCTTTGTTTTAAAGCATGATGATAAGTAGTAATACGTAATTTGGTGTCTCATTAATTGTTCTATATTGATATTTTTCAGCTCGCACGTTAAGTATATATCCCTACCTTTGCTTCCATGTCATTGATTCAGATTTCAGGACAATCTTCCCCACCAAACCTCTCTTCCCTGCCCACTCAACCCAGTACATGTCTATAACTGGATTTATAAATTATGATTAATACACAAAATATAACTATATTATAAAATTAAATGTTAGATATTATTTTTTAAACCTACCCATTTTACATGCTTTGATATAATCATCATCATCTTTTGTTAGTATCGTAAAATAATAATAATAAGTTAGAAATTCATCCAAGAATTGCGAGACTATCGTGTAGAAAAAAGACTTATTCATGAAATAATTATAAATTTTGACGAACTTTTAAGTACAGTTCTTAGTGACGTAAATATTTATGGTCCTAATAGTTTAAGAACTAAAAAATATTGAATGGTACGGGTTAATTTTTAAAATTTTCAGTTATTTTAATTATTTTTCTAAGCACCATGTTCAAAATTATTCAAAAAATACACAATGAACAATCAAATCAACAACATAATCTTTTAAGAATGACAGCCCACCAATCAAAATCAATGATTTTAATTATATAATCCCAATAATTGATCTTATATATACTAATCCTTATTCTAATGCTCTCTCATCATGATACACTACATCTTATTGCTTCTCATCCACTCCATCGTTGGTTCGTATCTGCCCAAGTACATATAAACAACACATACGCATAGTCCAATTAACAGTAAGGATAAATTACAAAGAATTTTCATAAGATCTTTTATAATAATATATATTTTTTCGCTATTTAAGAAATTACAAATACTCTATTAAAATTAATAACCTTCTAACAAATACCTTTTATAATGGGCTATTATGAAGGGGTATTTCGTTAGACATGGTAGTAAATTTTAAAAAAATATTTATAATTTTTTTTAAAAACAAAATAATATTTATAATTATAAAAAATATTTAAAAAGTTTGTTATAATGTATCGTAACACTAAAAAAAACAAAGTGAAACGTTAAAACCGACAGGAATCCTAAGATCATAGAATGGGGTAAGTGAAGTGGATCATACGAAAGCATTGATACATTAATTCCAATTAAATCAAGTGGTGATGATCAAAAGACAAAAGTCCAACTCACAAGACAAACATGTCTTTTGAGGAAACTTGTTGGACCCGAAAGGCAAATTAATCATAGAGATGTGGGTGTGTGTGTGTATGTTTCATTCTTGGCTTGCATCTCCCCCCACTCCAAACAATCATTCCTCACCCAATCTTTTGCTCTTTCTTCTTTCACTTGTTTGGATATCAAATGGTTTGGGAGTTGTTGTATGTATGTGGTTATAAATAGAGAGTTGGCGTGGGTTGTTCCCTTGTCCATGTTCTTGAGGGAAAATATGTTTAAGGGACTTTACAAAAATAACCTTTTCGACTTTGAATTTTATTATTAATATACGAGATAATATGGATAGAGCAATGCGGAAAATTGATCTAAATAAATGATATTTTAAAGGGTTTTATGAAGTTTGAAAAAAATATTAGGGTCGTTGAAACAACTATATTTTGATACCCAAAATAGTAGGTTCGACGGGTAAGCTCAGAATTACTTGAATCATAAGGTAAATAAAGGGGCACTAGCGTTACTTGGTGTTGATATCTTGTAATGCATAGACACTCTAAAATGCAGTGTTGGATACGTATCGGATATAGATATGGTTCGGACATGATACAACACATGTTAAACACAACATCCATGCGTCCAAAAAGATAAATAAACTAAAAAAAAAAAAATGTGTCGGATACACCTGTTGGCATATCTGATACATCTTGGACAAGTTTAGTATTTTTTTTTCTTTTAATAATTTCGAAAGGTTGTTCAAAAAATAATTAATTAACTCTCAAATTAATTAAATATTTTGGAATAAAATTACTAAAATTTCAAGAAATGGTATGATTTAACTAAGTTGGATAATGAGAAAATTTTCAGTTGCGTAATTTTAAGAATAAACTGAATATGTATATTTTTTAAACTTTGTGTATTTTGGTTAAGAATTTAGAAAACTGATGAAGTGTTGAAGGAACCACACCGTTACCAAGCAAGACATACTTATTTTATGTTTTATCCTGATATTTTTCATACTGCACATTTTCATTTTATGAGAATTTAAAAATATATAATAAAAATAAATTATACTTGATCTTGTTAGTGTTGAGTTGTGTCCTAAATTCTAAAAAAAAATTCGTATTGTTGTATGTGTTCAAGCATCATAGTTGATATCTATAGTATTTATTAAGATTTATCCCCTTTGAAGTAATCGACTTCCGTGGCTATAATATTGATTGACTAAAATACCCTGCAAAGCCTATTTATTATTTCTTTAACCAAACAAATCTCGCTTTAATCAATTACTTTGTATCCGTCCAATTGAAAATGTATATAGTTTTATTAGTTTTGATGAATTATTTTATTAAAGATTTTAAAGAGAAACAGGTAATTGTGTATGTAGTGTAGTGGTGGGGTCTGGTAATTTAGTTGCAATTAAAACAAACTGGAATTTCAACATAGGAATTAGGACAGGAGTAGAAGGAGAGGAGTAATGAAGTAAAATGTAGATTGTTTCAAGAAAGAAGCAGTGTGAAGATGCTATTGCTATGGTCCAAAAGTGGACAGAATCTACGGAGGGGAGGGCCCACACTACCCCCTGAGTTTACGTGCTTTTTGAATTGGAGGGGGTAGCCGTTAGTTTGTAATTGTGTCCCGTTGGGATGGACTGCTTTTATTTATTTATGTGCATGCAAATACGACGGCGTAGCCAAGACACACATCTCGTTAGTTGTACTGATTCTGGTATCAGAGAGATGACAGCTGGACTCCACACAACAGGTAGCAGCAAATCCCAACAAGGACTTCCCAATGTCCTCCGTGGGCCCCATCACAAGATCCAATTATCTTGGTAATTCTGGGCTGGGCTGTTTTATATGTGTGGGTTGGGCTGTGGGCTTTGATGCTCGCTGTTCCCCAGATATGTCCTTTTGTTGTGTTCTGAACACACAATAACACAGCTCCCAACCAAAACCCCACACAAAGTCTAGTCCTTTTGCATTCTGACACTCTTGCTTTTTTTGAGATTCCTATTCCTCCCCTCTCCTCCTTTATCTTTTTGTTTACCTCCAAACCCATAATTCAGTTAATTACAAGGTTTTCTTTTCTGATTGTTACTTGTGTGCAGTAAAATGAGAAGTGATGCTTAAGTGTGTCAACAATGACCTGTTTAACGCCTTGCTCTGCACTCCATAAAGATTTGCTTTTTACTGTTTTCTGCTTTCTCAATATCAACACCAACACTCTTCACTCTGTAAATATGGCAGAATGAGAGTCAGAGACTGACTACTGAGAGAAGAAACAAGGGAGAGAAAGATAGAGAGAGAGGGTTGTAGCCTTTTTCAGGTCTCACTAAATCACTCCATTCTCTTCTTTTTCTCTATCTTCATTCATTCTTGCTGCCTGAGACTGAGGATGAATATGCTTTGGTTGCTTTCGCTCTTCCATCTCCTACTTCTATATTTAACTGGTAAGAAATATATTAAACAAGTTACTCCCCGCCATTTCAGAAGAAGCATTTTATCATCTAGTGCTAATATTCTGTTCCTTTCTTCTTCTCTACTGCAGCTACAGGTCAAGAATCAGTGGGATTTTTGCCACTCCATGACTCAACTGTGACCCTCCAGAGTTCATCTCAGAATGGGCTGCCTGTGGCCGTTCAAGTGGAAACTGAGCACCTCAAGAATGTCGCAAACAGTGTTCTAATGGCAGAAACTTGGCTCAGAAACCATGTTTTGGCATACTACCCTGCCACCAATGTAACCACAATAGTCGTCGGTCACTCTGTTTTATGCAGCAAAGATCAAGAAGACAAGTTGGGTTTGGTTTTGCCATCAGTCAAGAACATCCACTACTCACTCACTAGGTGGGGTTTGCAGAACGACATTAAGGTTGCTGCTTCTTTCTCTACCGACTGTTTGGACTCAAACTCTCAAGAATCATACAGAGTAGATGTAGCCGAAGCCTACATCAAGCCCCTCCTCAGCGTCTTGCAAGACATAAACTCACCTTATGTCGTGAACCCACCTTCATATATCTACACATTGTCTGATGAAGCCTTGAGTTTGCTCAAATCCCACTCCATATCCATGAAAAACCTCGGAGTTCTTCATCTGAACAGGATCAATGTGGTCATCAGCGCTCCAAGAAGAGAAAAACCCCCCAGCAGAAAGCTCTCTTTCATCGATTTAGATAAAATGATAGATCCATTTCCACCAAGGCCAACCCCTATATCCCCATCTCGCTCCCCTTCTCGTCCTTCCTCTCCAGCTTACGCTGCAGGAAGCCCTCTGCCTCCATTAGTTGGAATAGTTTCTCCTGCTCCTTCACTCCCTCCTGTAGTTAACCCCTTCAGCCCTCCATTTTTACCACCCCTGGCTCCAATGCCCAACCCTGCTAGCCCTCCATTTGGACCCCATTTGCCTCCATGCACTCCATCTGACGGTGGTGGTTCTGCAGGCGCACCGGTCGGGGTTGGGGTGCATAATGGGCTGTGGTGTGTGGCTAAGCCTAGTGTGCCTGCAGAGACTTTGCAAGAGGCATTGGACTATGCCTGTGGAGAAGGTGAAGCTGATTGTGATGCCATTAAGCCGGAGGGGAGTTGCTATTTCCCTGATAGTCTTGTGGCGCATGCTTCTTATGCTTTCAATAGTTATTGGCAGAAGACTAAGAGAAATGGCGGTACCTGTGGCTTTGGAGGCACTGCTATGCTCATCAACTCTGACCCCAGTAAGCATCTGCTTCTTACTTTTGATCAATTTTAATACCATATAATTATTGCAAGTAAATCTAAGTTTCTCTACTCTGACTATTGTTTACAACTATGTTTCTTGTTACTTTTTCCTATCACTTTATTTGCCTTGGATGGTGTAAAGATTAATCAATTTCTAATTTAATGACATGAAATGATATTGTTGCAGGTTATCATCATTGCAGATTCATTCTTACCTAGTGGGGAGTAATTAGAGTGGAAATGGTGATTTCTTGGCTTCTGCTTCTCTGCATATAGAATTAGGACCTTTTGATATCCTCTGGTTTTGCAGTTTGTAGTTCTGAGTATCAGTACCATGATAGAGCTTAGGATTCTGGGAGTTTTATGTATGAGGTAGACAATGATATGCTCTAATTATGTCCTTAATTGAGATCTGTCTCTACTCAGTATTTTTGTTGAGCGCTTATCGCATATGCTTCTGTTTCCTGTATACTTCATCTCAGCCTCGCGGTTCCCTTGGGAATAAAATAAGGACAAATGTATAATATATAAATATACCCATTTCCACAAATATGGAGTACAAGTAATACGTGGTTCCAGTTTTTCTACATCAAAACGTATTAACAAAATAACAATCGGAAGATTAAAGCAAGTTGAGGTTTTGTTTTGTTCAACAAAAACCAATCTTGTTTGATCCGTTAAAAAAATCTCTCCAAGTTTCCGGGAAAAGATTGACCAGTGTAACTTCTACAAAAATTGATCAGTACAACTGATGTGCAAGAATCTATCCATGATCTGTACGGTACTGGGACGTAGCAGTCACAACTTGTTCATGCATGTTCTTCCCTGGTCACAACTAATGCTCCAGCTTGACCAGTTTCCTGGTCCTCTGTTAGGTTGGTGCTACTTTTGTTCTGCAAAAGAGCATGACATGAAAAACACAGTGCGGTAAAATATTCATAGGTAAAATTGTTAGAAATATATGCTGTTAGAATTCATTATGCAATTAGGGAGCAAAACCAGACGTTGAGCCAAGAACTTATAAAGTTTCAAATCTTTTCAATGAACAGACTACAATTTGCAGAAGTTCCAAATTAGGAGCAATGCTTATGCTCCAGACGTGTTGAACAATTTTATGTATTATTCTCCTCACCCAGTGCATATAACTGTAGGCATACTCTTTTGCCAGTACAATCTCAAGAATGCCGCATCAGAAGACATAGTTTAACAGGTAAGCCAAATTTTGATTAAGAAAACACCCTTGGTGTATATAAGTACATGAACTGAAATAACATTGATATTCTTGAAAACACCAAAACAGGGTTCAGAAACTTAAGATGCATGCGGTAACTGAACCGGAATCAATAGGCAAAGAAGCAACAACTACAAGAAAGCAAGCGCCAAAAGATTCTTGCTCAACCAGTGCAATTGTTGATATTTACTCAAAAAACAGAGGAAAAAAACAAGTTCATGTATGCTTGTAGTACAATCTCTTAACATCAAAAGCAATTCAAAATGTAAACCTTCTCACAGATTCTAATAATCGAGATTCAACAATTAGATGCATATAAAAGTATACCATGAGAAGTTGGAATACCATTTCGGAGGAATGAGGGACGAGGCATACCTTGTCGATCAAACCTTGAGCTTCCATAAACTCATAATACTTGCGCATAAGCAGTTCCTCCTCTACCTACAATCCCCACACTTATTCACTCGTCCACCTCCAACAAAAACATAATACCCCACAACCTCTACTGACGTAATTACATCACATTAAACATAGTATTGGGGCATCTAACATAAAAAACTTGAAAGCGACTCACTCCAATTCTCCCCAAGTTTTCATGAACTTGAATTCAAAGGTTTCAATCTACACCACCTTAACTTCTATGTAGCACCACAACAAATAATCTTAAGGAAACGCGAAAACTTTAAACAATGATCAAAATGAGAACCTGAAGTTTGTGCAGTTCATGAGACATGGACCTATATGCATCCATTAGAAGCTCGTTCTGCTTCTCCAAATGCCTGCCCAACAACCCCATTTTACACGTAAGAATTCCAGCATATATCCACTTACATCCAATAGCATATAGAGGCAAAAGAAGACTTACTTGAGCATATCTCCAGAGTGCTTAGGATCCATCACGCAACAGACGATGATAATTTAACAAGCTACAAGAGAATGATGATAAAGCAAAATTCTTGGTTTGTAGCAGAACCCCTGATAATAGAAAAAGAACTTATTCAAAAATCCTGCTTTTGTAACAGAAGACTATAAAGAAAAGAAGTAGAGATTACAAAAACAAAGATGAGAAATATTATAATTAATCTGGAGAACCCATGATCCCCAAACCCCCAAACGGATAATTGATGTTCCAAAATCGTATTCAAATTACTTGTAGATTCAATTCTCCTACTCCTACACCTAAATCAGAAGTAAAATCTGAATTAAATTGCACATCCACTCAAATATTTCACCTTTCCTCCGCCGAGGTGGATAGACTCCACGGCGTGAAGACCGCCGGACGAATACTGAGAGGGGAAGAGA
>NC_026159.1:4087279-4102315 GCF_000512975.1 Sesamum indicum | reverse complement strand
GGGCTGGGGATCGAAAAAGTGTATACTGGATATTGACCTATCGTACCTTTGCCTCAAAAGAAGGTGGAAGCCCAAAGACAGCCCAGATCCATGCATTCAAATGGGTACGGGTACGGCCCATTCTGAATTTATTTTTCCTATTTTTGAGTATTTTCCACATATCAAGTTTTGGTGATAATGGGCATTTTGAATCCTTTTGCTTTATTTTTCTCTTCTACTCTACCTTTCTTTCAAATAAATCATACCTCCAATATAAAATATCAATACTAACACCAAACTAATTAACATATCAATTATTATCATTCAATTATTTATAATCAATCAATAACTATTATACATTACACAAACAATTAAAATCAAAATAAATCTTCATATATAAATGAAATTTGAATCGATGACCTTATAATCATCAAGTATCATTTTATAAAGAAATGAATTAAATTAGAACTCGTTAAAACTTCTACCCAATCATTCTTTTCTCTCCTTTTATCATTACTATTTACTTAGAGGGATAGGATAAAATAATAAAAAATGCATAAAATAATCTTACTTTTTACTTATATTGATAAAACAAGATACTAACAATTATTTTCTATAAATAACTAGAATAAAATGGCCTACGCGTATAAAATGAATTCAAAGAGTAGTATAGATACTAAACGTATCTAAGTAAATGGTACGCATGTGTATGTGTGTGTGATCAATAAACCCAAAATATTATTAAGTTGTTAGAAATTGAAAGATCTAATCACGATTCACCGGTTTCAACTTTGAGGACGCGTCCACAACAACATACATACTTGAGCAATTTCAGCTCAATTCCACATCCGAGACCCGCAGACACTGAGTGAGAGATAGCTTCGCTGTGGCTCTGCTTCTTGGCCCAATTTCTTCGTGTTTGTGTCTATGCGTGAGTTTGGCGGTAAAGGTGGTGGTGTCGCGACGGCAAAGGCTGCCGACTACTGGAAACTGCTGCTGCATTTTAGGCTTCGCCGTTTTTGTTGCTAGAAAGTATTCTGTTTACTTCCCACACATCTGGGCCTGATGGGATTGTATATCCCACTGGGCCAACTCGGAATTATTCTCAAGCTCTTATTCCATATTATCATGGGCTACATAGGTTAAGTTTGGGCTAGTTTAATTGCACAAAACGTGTAATTGGGCCCATTATATTGGGATATTTAGCCCAATTCACACACCTCAACTCCTGTTTTTATTTTTATTTTTTTTAATTTTCCCCGTTAATATTGCATTTGGATTTATAAATTTGAATTGTGCATTTCAAATTTTTAAAACAAACTATATGAATTTGTTTGAATAATTCTTAGATTAAATAATTTTAAATCCTTCAATCTTAGTTGAGATTGTTTTATGAAATCCAAATACATGTTAAAAGAAAAAAAGAAGAAGAAAGGATAGAATTGTATGAATCTAAAAAGATGAGATAACATGGAATGGTGGGGCTGAAATGAGTGTGATGTGGGGTAAATCATGACCATAGATCTGGAAAAGATTATTTCTAGATTTTGAGTTGTTGATAGGAGAATAGGAGAATATCTCAGCTTTTAATTTTTTGTTTTATTATGATAATAAATAAGAAGATGCAGTGAAGGAATTCCTAAATAAGTTGTAGATATTTTGGTCTTGAAAAATGAAAACAAAAAAGATGCATCCCCACCAATACTTGTTTCACTTTCTAAAAGAATCTAACATCTCTCCTCTTCCCTTTGTCTTAAAGTCTCTTCTTCTCCACTTGGACAACAATATTCCTTTTTCCTTTTCTTTTCTCTTCTCTCTATTTTTGTTTTTTAGAATATAAATAATATGAATCACATCATATTCATATAAAAATAAAGGCTAAACTACAATCATCTCCCCCGAGATTTGACATAATTATAAATATTCTTTTATTATTTAAAAAATTACAAATACTTTCCTAATGTTTGATGAAATTATGTAGTCTTTGGATGGATGTATGAAATTATCAATTTTGCCCTTACGGTATTTTTTTATGTTTATTTAATTAAAAATTTATAAAAAAATCAAATAGGATAGATGAAAAAAATTTAAAATTATAAGAAAATTATCCACTTAGTCCATAAAAAAAATAAAATTATTATTTTTAATCCACAAGGGCATTTGGTCAGTTCACCATAAAAAATGCATGTTGGGAACCTTGACTCCTCTATATTCGAAATATGCCTCTCTAGGAGCATTACGATCTGCAACTCAAATGGTCCCTTATGAAGTCTCTATTGGTCTCATTCTTATTGTGCGCCTTGTGAGCGCGTTTGGATCCGCGAAGGCAATCGCTCGGCTGATCCCCTAATCCAGGGGATATTAATAATTTTTCAAACAATTGGGAGGTATTTGTAATTATGCCAAATATCAGGGGAGATTGTTGTAATTTACCCAAAAATAAATTTTATAATTAACGACGTAGATTATCAAATATGTTTTTTGTTTGCTATTTTATGTAATAATTGGACAAATCTAGTTCGAACTCGGCTTTGCCACCTATAAATTACACAAGTAATGTGTAATACAAAGAGAACAATTAATTATGTCATAAATACAATATTATTGATGATAAATTATATTTTGTCGTTTGAATTATGCATAAACATTTGTCTTGTGATTATACGCTCTGTCATCTGAATATTTAATACTCTAACCAATTATGTATCAAGTGCAATAGACTTGTATATGATTATTATACAATTAAAAAAAAAATTGTTCAATCACATAACAAATATACTACACTTACTCTATAATTAATTTAATTTTATCGAATCTGATTTAAATAAGATTTTGCGAATCTCTTGCATTGCATTGCACGTGGTGTTAACAATGGTTGTGAGAGTGATCCATCAGTTGAACAACAAAAGGATTCAGCATATCTTGGTATATTCCTTCAGACAATGTCAAACGACATTTTCTGATCATCAAATTTATTATTTGGAGATTTTGTCCATTTCAGAAATGAATTCTTTGTCTGTCCTTTTGATTTTTGTTTCCTTTTATAATAATGATATTAGTAGATGCGGAACCCAAACACGCACGCTTGCAATTGTCGTGTTTTACTGCATTTTAAAGTATTATCCTGCTATTTTTTGTAAACAGCCTGATTTACTTATTTTAGATCCTACAGTTAAAAAAAGAATTACTGGATTACTGCCCCACCGTCGTTCGGGCAAGACCTGGTAAAGCAAACCTTTTATATAATTTGGTCCAAGAATTTGAACAAATCCGTCAAATATTTATTTTTAACGAGTTGTTATAATTGAATTTCATTATACACTTAATGAGTATAAATATAATTTTTTAATTTAACAAGAACACATTAGTAAAATTTGAAATAATTTATTAACCATTCATTTTTAACAATCTGTTATAATTGAATTTCAGAATATACAGAGTGGGCGTAAAAATATATATTTTTTTAATTTAACAAGAATTAACGCAGAGAGAGGGATGAGATGAGAGGGAGTTGCACGTGGGAGATGTTGAAAGGTTGGTCAAAGTCCACATAGAGAACCAAACACAAGTGACTTTGAAATTGACTCATTTTCTTGAAATCGACAATTAGCTACGCACCGCGCGGCCGGTAAGATATTTGATATTAATGTCTTGAACCTTACATGAACCCCTACCCAATTCTTGTCAATTGTATAACGATTTATTCCAAATTATGACACCGTTTTCACCATGCAAACTTAAATTTTTACTACAAAAAATTTACCATTATAATCCCAGATTTGAGAATAAATTAACATTTTGTCCCATTATTTGTCAACTGTTTCCACATTCAAAATAATTCGAAGAAATCGTGTTGGAAGGTTTTTTTAATACACACATGCCCGTCGCAAATATACACACTCAGATTTAAATCTAAGATTTTCAGTAAAAAAATCTTGGACTCAGGTCGATTGGCTGTTTTTAAGGACAATCGTGTTAGAAGGGTTCGAATCGTAGCTGTCTCGCTGAGCTTGATTATTTCTTTGATCGTTGATTTACATTTACGTATCGATGCAATATTAATTTTTAATTTCTTTTTTGTCTTAAAATAGTTTTAAAAGTTAAATCAAACGACAACTAGCTTTCCAAAAAATATATGTACTTGTTCCTGAATCCTGTCTGAATATATAATATTTAGTTATTTATTTTATTTTTATTTTTCCAGAAAACTATATAATTCTGTAAGTAGCTAGACAAATAATATTTTAAGTCAAACTCTTAGCAGGTATTAACAAAATTAAAATTAATAAAAAAAGACAAATCGACAAATAATTCTCGTGAGGGTATCTTCAGAAGATCATTGCAAATATAAGTGAGATTAATTTATAGAAAGCAGACAGAAATGGTTGGAATTGGGGAAAAAAAGAAAAAAATTAGCAGCAGGTGAATTGAACTGATTCTTGAGAATCTTTTCACACTCGCGCAGTATATTTAATTAACTCCAGCCACACATTATTAGGGAGATGTGCGGACAGGAGAGGAGTTGGCAAAATTTAACTTTTCATCCAATAACTATAAGTGTGTTGTATTTTTTTGTCTTATATCTTTTGAAGTTTTGATTCTTTTGACACATACAATAATTTTAGTTCTACATGTATTTTATTAAAATATATTTAGTTCTGTAATTTATAAAAATTGATACTTTTAGTCATGTTTTTATCAGAATAAAAAATAATTGTCAGAAAAAACTGCATGGTGCTGACTCGCGAAAGATGCTAATATTGTAGGAAATAGAATAAAAATGTATTTTTTCACAAGAATTCCACACATTTTCAAACCACCGTTCCAGCTTTCCCTTCCCATTTGAAACTCTAATCTTTCACCCAAATCCACCAATTCTCGTCCCATTATGAATTGAAACAAAATTTGTCTAATTCACTTTCACCCCACACTTAATTCGTCTTGAAAGTGTTGTTTTTCACTCAAAAAAGGAGGCTAGTGAGTGATAAGTAACCAAAAATATTTAAAAATTCTTTAATTGCAACTGGGGATCACTTGTTCGATTGAGGACATATTGGACAAATGATAATTTAGAAAGAAGGTTTCATTCATGTGAAAATTACGGGATTAACCAATGATTTTGTTTCTATAATTTGTATTGGTGTTTGTGTAATCATTTGGAGGTTTGGGGAAATTAGGGTTGAAATGAGGAATCGAGGCAGGGCTCATAAATTAAAAGGTCGGGTAGTGTTTAGTAATTAACGCGTGAAAACACACGTCTTTTCTCTATTGCCATATCTTACTCGCAGGCAAAACAGGACTAAAAGTGTCAATTTTTATAAATTACAGAACTAAATGTGTTTTAATAAAATACGTATAGGACTAAAATTATTGTGTCAATAGTTACAGGACTGGATGTGTTAAAAATATCAAAATTACAGGACTAAATATATTTATTTAAAAAATAAAAGAAGAAAAGTGCAACACACCTATAGTTACAGAACGAAAGGTGAAATTTTGCCGAGGAGAATATTAATAAATTAATAATAAGTTCATTGAAGGTAAATATTAATTTTTATTTAGTTTTTTTTTATTAATATTAATAAATTTTATGAATTTTAACTAATAGAGGGATCTGTTTACTAGATTGCTGCAAACTTCAAAGGTATTAAATATAAATTTTCAAATCACATAAAATTTACGCATAATTATACCAAATTTAAAAAACGGAGAGTATAATCATCCCTTATTGTTATATAAAACTAAATCTTTTGTGGAATTTGAGCATGGCACCATAACCATGGGGTCCAAGGAGTTTCAAAATTTACTTTTAAATGATAAATATTATGTTTGTAGTTAATTTTTTTGGCTATGTTTATCAATTAATATACATATTGTTAATTATGTGTTTTTTGATTTAATTGCTGTCGATTTTTTCCAATTACATTTTAGTCATTGGTGATATTACGGCGATAGAACAATATTAACTAGAGAAAAATGCAACGCTGTGATATGGAGTATGTGCACAATATCTTTGTGAAAAAAATTGACCTAGTATATGCCGACTCTTTGAAGTTTGTTGTAGTTATATGTAAACTACTTATAGTTTGAGAAATTATATTTAATGCCCCCAACAATTATTTCTGTCTAACACAAATTACAAGAAAAATAAGAACTTAGCAACAAAAATTATTTAGTGACAATTTTACTATTGTCACAAATTATATATATTTGGTAATAAAAATTTATTTGTCACGGTAATGAATTTTAAAATTTAGTAGAATAATTATTTTGTAGAAATTATAATTAGCAAGAATTAGTGATAAAATATGCCCAATAAATTATGACTATGAATAATTATTGACACGTGTATATGGCAACCTAATGATAATAAGTTATTATTGTTATTGTAGATGTGTCACTAATTATCTATAATAACAACTTTATACACAATTCTTATTATTAAAAATTATATTGTGACAAGATCAAAATTGTTGGCAATCAATACGTATTTTTTGTGATAACATTAAAATTATTACTTGATATCTTGTCATTAATATTATATTTTTTTATAGTGATATAAATTCTTTCATTAGTTAAAATTCATTATTATTGTTGATATTAATAAAAAAATTAAATGAAATGTTATATTTATGAATGTCAAATAAATGTTTTTTTAACAAAACTATCCTTATTTATGTTTGAATTATATCATCAACCTCCGATAGTTGGATGAGAAAAATTAATAATGAATGACTTGATCTTTTTGTAAAAGTAGAAATGATTAACGATAAAATTTGTAAAAAGTCTTAGAAACCACTTCAATACTCAGAGTCGGAGATAATTAAACTTCTTATATTCATTTCCACTTGTCGCAATAATGTCCTTCAACTTTTTCTTTTTCTTTTTCTTCTTGATGGTTAGAATCTCATTCCACTTAATACATTATGATTTCGTTTTGTGAAATTATATAGTGACAAGAATCATTACCTACGTACTCACTAAATCAATAATGTTGTTGAAAAGTATTATCTCAAAGAGTTTGAAGAAGATGAAGCCCTTCATGGTATAAATATTGCAAGAATCCCATCAAAATTATTTGTAATGACCGGCGGAAGTCCAACTGTTGTACACCGGAATAGTGTTGTCTTAAAAGTTGAAATTATTAACATGGTTATTAAACAAGCAATGATGATAATGGACATTAGCACACTACAATTAAGCAAGACCAGCACATAAAAGTGGGATTCTGATTGAGGATTTGAGTACAAACTCCAAAGTAAGCAGTCATGAGTGGCCCATGTGATCCCCCCCTATGATTCTTGTATTACTCGACGAATTTCAGCAGCAAAAATGTGATCTTTACAATCATATTTCTTCACTATAAAAGTCTGGGTAGGAGTTGGATGCCATTATTATCGAAGTACGAGAGAAAAAGATGGATGGGTCATTTTCTACTCAAGAAAAGAAAAAATAAAAAGAGAGAGAGAAAACTAAAAATTTCAAAGCAGAAAAAGAAAAAGATGAAGGGTTGCATGTATTGTATATGATGAAGGGGGGCAACAGTGTCAGCTTGGCGTGCCTAAAACTGTAGACTTTTTATATTTATTGATTGAAAAAGATTGAGGGGTCCAGCAGTGGGCTTGAGAGAAAAAGGAGCCAACCCACTTTACAGTTACAGCTGAAATGCTGAAAGAAAAAGAAAAAGAAAAAAAAAGGGATGCTGCTGATTTCCAAGATTAAAATAGTGTTTGAATCACTTTTAGCAATATTATTTAGATTTGTGTGAGAAAATTGTCATTTTGATTCCTGGTATAAAAAGTAGTGTAGGAGAGGAAAAAAGGGGAGCGGTGGTGGGGGCGGTGGTGCTGATTCTCAAGGGATAGAGTGTGGGAACATTCTCAGATTGGCTTTTTGCGAGAACATAATGTTGCTATGGTGGCTGGCAAAGATTAGGGACAAGTTTACTTTTTGATGGTTTGATTTTTTTCTTTTGTTGGGCTGATCTTTTTCTGGTTTAGTGTGGTGGGGTTTCTCTTGTATTTGTTCTTCAAAGTCATAGAATTTGGGTAGTGTTCTTACACTGTTTTGCTCCCTGTTGAGTGTTGATTCTTTCTTTATACGGAGAAGGGGTTTGGCTGATTCGATTGCCGTGATTTGCATGGGAGTTGGGTCTTCAAATCTTTAATCTTGGATGAGTTGTGAAGAATACCAAGGTTCGAGTTTCTTACTTCTTCTGCTTTTCTCTTCTGATGAGACATGGCTTTATTATAACTCATGCTTATGAGTTTGAGTATGCATGTAACCTTCATGGTATTTTGATTAAGATTTGCTGTCTGTCTGCATTTGGCTTCTGCTTAATCTTTTGCGAGTACAGAACGGGTTGTTAGTTTTATTGCGGGTTACTGCTGTTTTTGTTTTTCTTGGTTTTGGTACTTTATATCATGTGGTGTATTGGTGTGCATGCATTGTTTTGGGAAATTCAGTTTCTGCCATTTCAGAGAACAAATATTTTGGTTCCAGTGCCGTCTTGTTCATATATGTGGATTGCGTTTTCAGTATCTTCCAAAACGAGATGATGCTCCTTGTCTGCAATTTTAGTGGTGTTCCGCCACTCATACCGAGATTCATGTTGGCTTTGACAGGTCTCTCCAACTTTCATTGGTGAAAGAAAATCTTGTTGAGGAATGTGGATTCTTGGGCTTGGTTCCTGAAATAGAACGCAAGAAATCATGCTGAGTTTGGAAGAAAGCTACTAGTTTGGAAGATAAAATAAATACTAGAGGGTGGGTGATGCCAGTAAGGTGCAAGTGGGGGAGGCTCTGTTCTTGAGATTGTATTAAGCTTTTCTTTTCTTTTAGTTGATTCACAGTTTGTTGGCTGTGTCTCTGAGCTAACTCTTGATGACCCGGGTTCTTGGACTCTGCTGACAAGCTAGTTATCCTCTTCATGTGGTCTCTTCCCTTACAACTTCATCCTCCGTCTTGAATCTTTGAGAGTTAGCGTGTAGGTATTCTGTTTTAGCTTACGGGCGTCGGCTCTTCCAACTTCCTTTTTTGGTGTGAGAATCGTTGAACTGGTAACTGCGGTGATTGACGTAAAGAGGTGATAAGGTTTGAGATCTTGGAGGTGAAAAGATCATTTTCCAGCCAAGATGAAGTTTATGAAGCTTGGATCCAAGCCTGATCAGTTTCAGACTGAAGGGGAAAATATCAGGTCATTGCTAACTGTTTTTAAGTCCTTCTAGTCTCGTGTCTGTTCGGAATGAAGCAGATTTTGTGACGTTGCTCTGCTCAAATGAGCTGATATTTTCCTTTCCCAAAAAAAAAAGAGCTAATATTTTATCATGGGCTCTTGCTTGCATTTTAGTTTATTACTCAATGAATGCATGATCAGCATCTTATGTCCTAACCTATTGTTTTGATATATTGCTATCCGAGTCTCTGTCCCTATATTCACTAACAGTTGCATTGAGCCAAAACATATGGCCAATCTTCTCTTTTCATCATTTTACCTCTGTGCTTACGGCTTGCGACCTGTAAGGTTTCATGGTGATAACCCTGGCGTGTATATTTACATATACATGCATAATGGATATGCCTACCATCACGAATTTTAATTGAATTCTTCCTCTATTTTCTCCTAAAAAATAGGGTCCTACCAGAAATAAGGAGATAATTTCTTTTTCTGGTGATTCTTTTGCATGTTTTCATCCAAGTTTATACTAGCATTCACTTTCTTCTGCATCGAAGTTCAATGTGTAAATATGTGGATATGAAGTTAACTACAAATGTGACTGGTAAATCATCTTTATTTCAGGTATGTAGCAGCAGAGTTGGCAACTGACATGGTCATTAGCGTTGGGGATGTCAAATTTTATCTGCACAAGGTATAGTCTATTTATGCTCACCATTATGCTTCCTGGTACCAAAAAGGCGAAAACAACATTTTGTTAAGCCGTCTTAAAAACATGCAGCCACCCATATTCGCTTGGTCTTGCATGCTGCCGATTGTCACTAAAAATCATTGAATCTAAATTCGGTGTGCTTTCACATGCATCATTCTGTTGATGGCAACTGTGCAATTTAACAACGTCCATGTCAGCTCAAATTTATCGAGATTGCATGTTGCTTTGAACTCTCATAGATTTCTGCTTGTACATCAACCCAAATAAAGTAGAAACACAAGATGCACAGAAAAGTATGCTCAAGATACCAACTTGCTTCGTGTAAGATGAGTAATCTGTAGTACCGAAATTAAAAAAAAATCACTCATTTGTGCTTGTGGATTCCACTCTGTGTACAGTCTCTTGACAGTGTATTTCTGTCTGCTAACAGAAGTTCATCTCTTTGTAGTTTCCACTTTTGTCCAAGAGTTCTCACCTTCAGAAGCTTGTCGCCAGTGCAAGTGATGAAAACGAGGAGATTCGCATCCATGATATTCCAGGTGGACCTGCTGCATTTGAGATATGTGCCAAGTTCTGCTATGGCATCGTGGTGACACTCAATGCGTATAATGTGGTAGCAGCCCGTTGTGCAGCAGAGTATCTTGAAATGTACGAGACTGTTGATAAGGGAAATCTCATATACAAAATTGACGTCTTTCTTACGTCCTGCATTTTCCGGAGCTGGAAGGACTCCATAATTGTGCTTCAGACTACAAAAGCTCTTCTTCCCTGGTCAGAGGAGTTGAAGGTTGTTAGCCGCTGCCTAGATTCAATAGCTTCTAAAGCCTCAACTGATCCTTCAAAAGTTGACTGGTCATACACCTACAATCGTAAGAAGCTCCCATCTGAGAATGGGCACGATCCCCTCTGGAATGCTGTGAAGAAACAACAAACAGTGCCGAAAGACTGGTGGGTAGAAGACCTCTGCGAACTTCAGATTGATTTATATAAACGGGTTATCACAACAATACAAGCTAAAGGAAGAATTTCTGCTGATGTTATTGGAGACTCATTAAAAGCATATGCTTTAAGAAGGATTCCAGGTTTTATCAAAGGCACTATAAAGGGAGGCGATATTCTGAAGTACCAGTTCTTGGTTGATACCATCACATCATTGCTGCCAACAGAGAAAAATTCTGTACCTTGTAGTTTTTTGCTCAAATTACTGCAGGCATCCTTCTTGTTAGAATGCGGCGAGGAGGGAAGAGTGGAGCTAATGCAAAAAATTGCACAACAACTTGGGGAGGCAACCATCGCTGATCTTCTGATGCGTTCTCCAACTGGTGAAACAACTCTGTATAACATAGATATAGTACAGGACTTGGTCCAGCAGTTTGTGATGCAAGCACATAGCTCTCAGAATGACAGTTCTGACGATCCTGAGTTCCAAGTGATGTACAGTGGGTTCACTTCAGATTCCAAAATTAAGGTGGCTAGATTGGTTGATGCTTATCTGGCTGAAGCTGCTCGAGATTCCTCATTACCTTTATCCAGATTCGTTGCTCTCGCGGATATGGTTTCTAGCTTTCCAAGATCAACTCATGACGGACTCTACCGTGCTATTGACATGTATCTCAAGGTTCATATCTGGATTCCCATTCGTTATTGATATTCTCTTACTTTTGGGATCTCGTCTTTCTGCTTTCATGTCGTAGAGGAAGTATTTGATATTCTTACACTCACTGCATTCTGTCCTCTTTATAGATACACCCAGGGATGACTAAGAGCGAGAAAAAGAGAATTTGCCGGCTAATGGATTGCAGGAAGCTATCAGGCGAAGCGTGTGCGCACGCAGTGCAAAACGAGAGGCTCCCATTGCGGGTTGTTGTGCAGGTTCTCTTCTTTGAGCAAGCCAGAGCAGCCGCAACAGTGGATAGTGGCAGCATCCCTGATTTACCCGGCTCCGTTAGGGCTTTGCTGCCAGGAGGATCCTATGGTAGCTCCAGATCAGCAACCACCAACACAGATGAGGACTTAGACCGTGACCAGATATCCGAGGAACTGAAGACATTGAAGGGAGAGCTTGCTTCTCTGAAGCTGACAAACAAAGGCAGCACCAACGACACCAAATTGACCACAGAAAAGATCGATGCTAACAAAGTGAAAACAATCTTCTCGCGACTCTGGTTGAGCAAAGACAGAGGAGGGGAGAACAGCAGCTCGGACACCTCGGAGAGCCCTACATCTACCGCAGAAGAAACAAGGTCCACCCCTTCAGGAAGTAGGAGACATTTCTCATCTTGAAACCAAGATTGTACCTTGTATTTTGCTTAGGGTGATAGAAAGCAAAAGGCCACAAAATCAGATGATTTTTCGTGCAGAAATTTTGGTTTCTGGTGCTGGTGGGAAAATGTAGGTTTAGTTTTATTCTATAGTAACCTTAACAACAACAACTAGTTCTAGGCTTCTTCCTTTTTCCTCAGCTGCAGTGATTCTGAATCGCATCATTGTTTCTTGTCCAACTCCACGCTCATCTATCACTCTCATTTTCAGGATAATCATAACTCAGTTTATAATATCTAGTGGATTTTTGTACAAGTCCAAGTCCAACATTCCTACAAAAAGTTATATCTCATCTAATGTTTTTAATTCATTCATTGCACATCCGGTTGGAAGAAATTTTTTTAGTAAATTATATCAACGTACCTTGATATTTTTAATTATAATATATATTTATATATATATCGTAAAATTATAAGTAAACTCTTTGAGAAAGTGTTGATGTAATTTAATTTAGTAGATATATTTGAAACTTTTTGTCTTTAAGAAAGTGTTAATATAAAGGGATAATCACACTTCTCTCCCTTATTTGTATTTGTTTAACAAATAAGTTCATTCGTTAATCAAAATTCACTAAATTTACTGATATTTATATTTGATTGACTTAAAACTAACTTGTTACAAGTCAAACAATTTTTTCAGACTAAACTATCATTATAATGGTGAAGATATACCTCCTTATATGTATTAATGCGTAAAGATGTATAAGAATTATTTGGTTATAAAAAGATTTATTTGATTTACTATAAGTCAAATAATAAGTGAATTGGAAGTAAATATAATTTTTTTTCTAATTCTTTTGTTAATTATCAGTAAATTAGGTGAATTTGGACTGACGGAGGGACTTATTTGTTAGACGAAAGTAAAATCCAGAGGTGCTATATGTAATTTTTTAAACTATAGAAATCTACGTGTAATTACACCAAATCTCAAGAAAGGAGAGTATAATTATTCCTAATATTAATTACAAATAATTTTTGAAGGCGTATTTATAACTTTTCAAATAATAATAAAATAATCTAATATTAGTATTAGGAGAAGTCCAAGTAATATACTTACAAATTTTACTTCATGTCATTCTTGTTTATCATCCTTAAAAATTTAAAATAATAGCTTTGATTATCCTTGAAAAAAAAAAAAAGTAATAGTTATAAAGTTTCAAAATAATTATGCTCGAAGTCTCGCAATTTGAGAATGTACCCCCAAATCTTTAAGATATTACTTTTTAGTCCCATAATAAACCATGTCCGGGATATTTCCTGATTTTTTCTACAACCGAAGACTAAAAATATTAAAAGAAGAGGACCAGAAAAGGAAAAATTAGTCCAGGGACGACGTCGTTTCAGGGAGAAAAAGGGGGGTTCCATTTGGATTCTATGTAGCAATCAGAAGAAGTGAAGAATAAAGGCAATAATAGTAAGCAACAACCCTTAACATTTCATGGTAAGGCCTTTCCAATTCATCGTCTCTCGCCACCACCGTCTCTCCTCCGCCGCCGCTCCCCTCCGCCACGTCGCTTCCCGACCCCCACTTTCATTCACGCAACAACAACAGCAACAAGAACAACAGGTTAACCTCTATCGACAAAAAGAAAAGCCAAAGCCACCGCAGTTATCCTCCATCACCGTCAGCCCAGCCGTCTCCTTTGCTGAAACCATGGCCCAGAAGATCGGGAAAGCCATTCGGCGCCCCGGTGCCCCGTCGAAGGCGCGGGTCTACCCCGACGTTAATGTCATCCGCCCTAAGGAGTACTGGGACTACGAGTCTCTCACTGTTCAATGGGGGTACTTAATTTGGATGTTCCTTTAAATGATTGTTCTTAGATTTTGCGTTTTCTTGTTCGATTTGATCATGGGCTTTGATTGGTTTCGTCAGGGAGCAGGATGATTATGAGGTGGTGAGGAAGGTGGGTAGGGGCAAGTACAGCGAGGTTTTTGAGGGGGTTCACACCACCGACAACGAGAAGTGCATCATCAAAATTCTTAAACCTGTCAAGAAGAAGAAGGTCCGTCATTTTTCCTGAACTTTATGCTTCATTTTTCTTTAATTTGATTAAATGTGATGTTTACAAATGTTATATACGAGGTAACCTAAAGGTGAGTGGCCTGTTTCGGGACGCATTCTCTAAGCTCTTTCTTCATTAGTGGATGAAATCGGAATAAAACTTAAGAAATACAGAATAAGATACTTTCTTCTATAATTTGCTATATTGAAAATTTTATGTACCTTTATTCTCAGTGCGCTTTGTACTTTTTGATGCACATGGATGCTCGTGTCTGAATATGAATGCTTGGCCTGAAACAGATTATTGGTTTTAATTTCAGGAAGAGATTTCATAGTTAGAAAGGAAGCAATAACAGAAAGTGCATGTCTTTCTTGCTGCCTTTTCTAGTAAACCACTTTGGTGCCTTTTTAATATTTAATCCTGTACAAGGGTTGTAAATTGAAGGCTGAGAGGACAATGATAGAAATTAAAGATTTTCCCCTGATGTATCTGTATCTCTTTTCATTCTCAGTTGTACAGTTAAGTGTTGAATTGTTGTGGATTTTGCTTAATCTTTTTTCTTTGCTTTGTATCCGCCGTACTCCTTTGGTCTTTTGATCTATCTGGAACAAAAGACTAACTTCCTGAAAGCCAAACTGGTCGCTTACAGCATGTTTCTTAATTGGAAGAACTTTTAGCTTCTATGTTTTATCTTAGTACGAAGATAGATAGCAGCATCTCATATTGTACTTTCAGCATCAAGAGTGCTACTTATGTACTTCAATGTGCAGCCATATTTCTTCTAGATGGCCCTTAGATAGTTAGGGTAGCGACATGAAATCTTACTGGTGGTTTCATGGACATTATT
>NC_026159.1:4086002-4087269 GCF_000512975.1 Sesamum indicum | reverse complement strand
GATGCCCATCTTGCTCGCCCCGTGTGTCTTAGAGTTTAAACAGGGCCTTACTGAAGATTGGAGGCCTTAAACCCAGAATTGTTGAGAGCTAACCTACAGTGAGACCATTCAATCTTTGTTAACAAAATAAGCAGACCATTCTTGTTATCTTTGATTAGTTTTGACTAATTTCTTCTTCAGATTCAATTAATTTCTGGTGAAGTATTATATACTTGTCATGCCAATATGGAAGTTGTAACTAGTGTAGGACTTGTGATTAATCATTCCATCATTTTTGCAGATCAAGAGGGAGATTAAGATTTTACAGAATCTCTGTGGCGGGCCAAATATTGTGAAGTTGCTTGACATCGTAAGGGATCAACAATCGAAGACTCCAAGTCTTATATTTGAATATGTGAACAATACAGACTTTAAAGTGCTGTATCCCACACTTTCGGATTTTGACATTAGATATTACATCTATGAACTCTTAAAGGCAAGTCTCATTTTTTTTCCTGCATTCACATTTTTTGACATGAATCTTTTTCGAATGCCTTGTTTTCTGTGCCTTGTTGATAAGTCATAGAATGACATTGATAGATCATTTGATGTAGAACTCAGAAGGATACATGTTTATTAGGGGCAAAACTTTGACTATAGCTGGCCTGGTTGACTTATTTGTATCTAGGCATGCATTCAATATAAACATTAAAAAGTCAAATTAGGAAGCCCTGGTTTCTGTTTCTGACTGGGAAGTGGAGCAAGAATAAGCAAGATTTCTCAGTTAGGATTTTGTGAACAACTATTATGAAGTGTTTCTGTTGTTATTCTATGAAATAAGCTCTAAACCAACATGTTGGTGGTATGGCCAGAGCTTGAATTCTGGGCATGTGTGGTTGTGTAAGAATTCACTACATAGATTTAGGTTTGATTCTAAGTAAGCTTGTTTACTGACTCACCTCTTGCTTTGCTTATACTGATTTGCTGGTTGTTTAATGTCAACCTAATTTGGTTTCATTGTTTGTCATAATTTAGTTAACTTTTGTGCCTCCATCCCAACAATTAACCCAGACCTCCAGTTGGTGGCCCTATCTGGCTTTTACTCAGATGATGTGTGTTATGATTTATAATAGTAAAATTAAATTTATCCTTTGACCCTTACATGTAGGCTTTAGATTATTGCCATTCTCAAGGTATCATGCATCGGGATGTGAAGCCCCACAATGTCATGATAGATCACGAGCAGCGTAAACTTCGTCTAATAGATTGGGGACTTGCAGAGTTCTAC
>NC_026159.1:4040930-4085992 GCF_000512975.1 Sesamum indicum | reverse complement strand
TGCTTCTAGGTTTGCCATCTTTCCTCCATTTTTGCTGTATTTTGTGGTATCTTACTTTTTTTATTATAGTTTCTATCTGATTCAAGTACTCCTATTAACTTGGTGATAGGGATGACCTGAGCTGGACCAACCCTTGTGGGGTTGGGTTTTGAGGTCGTAAATGGGCCTTGGGTTTCAGTCTTCATACCTGGACCTCACCTGTTAAACATGCGAGTATTAGTTCATTTTTTAGGCATTTATCCATGTGATTTATGGAGGTCTGCAGGTTTTCAGAATGAAATATGTTAAAACAAAATAAGACTTTTTAATAACACTAGGAACTAAATTGATCATCAAATCTTTGTTGAGCTATCGAGTGGTTGTTGTTTTACAGTCATATGATGTAGTATGAAAGTCAAAATTTTGTTTATATAGTAGTTTGCTACTTCTCTTGGTAGGTGGCTTAAAAGAGAGCACTTAGAGCAGTAACAATATGTAAATTAGTTGGATCTGGTAAACATTTCCCCGAAGAAGCATCACAACATTTTAGGCTGCAAGTATGTAAATTTGGCTCTGCGTTGGATTTCTAAAATTGCTATTGCAGTACAGCTGATCTTCAAGTGTCAAATTTGGCTTATTGGCTATAATTTTTTGCAGCTAGTTTATTGATGATAAATATCTTCTTTTAAATTCTGGCTTCTAATGTTTATTTTATGTATATTGCTTCTTGACAAAACATCTTAGGCAATGCATATGAGCATGAATAGCCTCTGTTGTCTGAACTGAGGTGATCTTATTGTATGTAGCTGTGTATAAGCTGTTTCACTTTCAATTTTCATACATGCCTTCTGCAGATACTTTAAGGGCCCTGAACTTCTTGTTGATTTGCAAGACTATGATTACTCCTTGGACTTGTGGAGTCTGGGCTGTATGTTTGCTGGAATGGTATGCATTTCCTTCTACTCCCTCCCTCAATATTATGTTCTACTACACATGCGAACTTTTCCAGATTTGTTTAGTATGAATTACAAATGAACCTGGACATATCATTTGGTGGTGGTCCTCTCTTGTGAAGCTGCTATCAACTGTCACCCTGTTGGATGATAGAATCCTGGAGTTTTTTCTCAGATCTGTGGGTGACAGATGATGGGGGGAGTTTAAAAACTTATACTTATATATCCTCGCTAACCCCCATCCTGATCCACTCTCCAACCCACCACCAAAGGTTATGCCAAGTTCTACTTCCATGTTGATACTCATATCGAGGGCTTGTGTGCTATGCAGATATTCCGCAAGGAGCCATTCTTTTATGGGCATGATAATTATGATCAACTAGTCAAGATTGCAAAGGTATAAACTGGAACAGGCCTCTACTAATAATTGCATTCGTTTGTGGATCCTTGAATTGTTATTTTGTAAACAAGGTTGCAGAAGCACACAGAACAAGTGACTTTTCAAGTTATGTTGGTTGCACTTCTGTGAGAGTTAATAATTCGTGCTCTCTGTCTTAATCTTTTATGGGTACACCCTGAAAACTTTAAATGGCATGCTAAGTTGCTAACCTTCTTTTCTGCATTTGCATAAGTACCAATATGAGCCTAAATGCATGTCTCATGCCACTTCAAGTTTAATTTTCCAGAATGAAGTAGGAGCAAAAATTCTTGATAATCTAATATAATAAAGCTGGTGATATAATGAATGCCAGGTATTGGGGACGGATGAGTTGAACGCATATTTGAACAAGTACCGATTGGAATTGGACCATAATCTTGCTGCCCTTGTTGGAAGGTTTAACCATATAGTACTTTTACCTTTTCTCTGTTAATGTTGGTTTGCAACCAGATAAGAACCTCTTTTTGGTGGGTCAATGTAGGCATAGCAGGAAACCATGGACCAAGTTCATCAATGCTGATAATCAACATTTGGCTGTTCCTGAGGTAAGAAAGCAGAGACACTACTGACAACCTAAGAATCATGTAACTGATAATGTATTTTTCTTTTCTTCTCAAGGCGATTGATTTTGTTGACAAATTGTTGCGATATGATCACCAAGAAAGGCCAACCGCAAAGGAGGCAATGGTATGTTCCCATCCTCTACTCACTTTCTATATGACATAGTTATAGCTAATACTTTTGGATTCTAAAGATTGTGAGAAATCCTGTTTGAAACTTCCTAATTAGGAATTGGGTCTGGCAGTCTGTAAAGTGCAAACTGTATCTTTCAAACTGAGTCAACTCTGGAATTCTTGTTTGTAATCACTGTAATTCTTGTAGAAAACATCAGTTATGTTTTCATCAGGTCAAAACAGTTGGGAAAATTACGTCGAAGCTATACTTTTTTCTCTCAATACCCAATTATAGCTTAAAATGTCAAGCGGGTGCATACGTTTTAGCTACAAGTTCAATGTACCTTGAGTTTCGGCTGTTCTAATGCTTAATCTGATCCATTTTACCGTCTTCCTTCTGAGTAACGGTTGGGGTTCATGCAGGCCCATCCATATTTCTTTCCCATTAGGAATGCAGAAAGCCGCCGTGCTCGTGGCCAATAATAAGGGGAGTCAGATGCCTTCAAGTCTTGGTGTCTAATTTTTCTTTCTTCTGTAGTATGCCTGTACTGATCGCTATACAGTTGATTGATTTCATATTGTTTCTTGTTCTTACCATCTGATTCTATGTCACAATTTTCCTAGACTTAATTCATTTGTACTTTTGTGTGGGTCCAAAATGTTTGATTTCTTGAAATCAAGATTTGTCACTGCTAATAATCGGCAGCAGAAAAAAGGCTTCTTTTTTTCTTGGTTCTTACGCAATTTAGAATTATCAAAGCTATGACATTCTTCTGGCTGATATTGAAGTAGTTGATGAAATTCTATTATCGACCACCTTTGTTTTTCTTAATTGTTATGCTACAAATATCTTGCTTTTCCCAAGTCTTGTGTTGCATTCGGATTAAATGATTTAAAATTATGGATCTTAAATTTTTAATAACAATTTTTTTTGAATTTGTTTGATGAATTTAAATTTAAAGTATTTTTAATTTCTTTTATTCTAATTTTAAATTATTTTTTGCTGAATATCGATGGATTCAACTATTTTACAAAATAATGTTATTTGGAATTATTTTTTTAAATTCAAATTCATCAATTTTAAATGCATTGAGCCATAATTCCTTGGCTTGATCCTTCAAAGGTATCATCCATGCAATATTTCATTCTTAGGTATTAGAATCGAAATCTATTATGTGTGGTGTGTGAATGTGCACGTGCAGAAACGTAGTCTCTTTGAAAACGGACAACAGAATAGAAATCGAGGAAATTAGAGTAGAGATGTTGGAATTATTAGGGTTTATTAGTATGATACTCCTTCATTCTACCGACACTCTCAAAACGTCAAACTAAGGATGTAACTCTTCACACCTATGCGGAGAAAAGCGACGCCAACATATTGTCTGTCAGACTTGAATTGAAGATTAGCTAGCATGGGCTCCTACTTAAATTGAAGAAGTATGTTCGTGAGCGTGTAATATAAATGTTTATTAATTTATTATTTTTTCTTTTACAATTCTTCTTTTTTAATATTTAAATTAAGTTGATTTTAAATAAAAAATAACAAATAATTTCTTACGAAAACTGTGCAAGTTATTGGTAAAAATTGTAGATATTAAGCTGTATTTTAATTAAACCCTGATTTAAGTTTTTTTTCTACTTTTGATTTTACTTTTAGACACTCAACATAAACTAGTGCCTATTTTCAACTTTTTTTTTTTTTATACACAATGTATTCTCAGTATAAAAGCAAAACATTGCAAACACCCACCGATTTGTGATCATTGTAATTTTGATAGAGCAGTTTTGGTCTTATAGTTGCAGAATTCCAGGCATGTTTTTTGGCATGAATTATAGTCTGCTGTAATTATAAGTTATACGAGAAAACCAATTATACTTTGGAGTGAGAAAGTGCCGAAATCATTTTTATTTGCCTTCCCATCTCTGTCATTTCTCAATCCATAAACACTTACTTGAAAAGCTGCACATAGAAGGCGGTTATAATTATCGCCAAGACAACAACAGTTTTACATAGTTATCCAACTCTGGTTTAGGACAAATCTTCAGTAATCATTTCTCCACCACATCTATTTGAAATTATCTTAAACTCTGTCTAGATGGAGCATCTCAAATTTTATGGATTTTCTTAATTTTTCATTTGATTGAGGTTTTGAATTCGAGTTTCACTCTTATGTACTCCTTTCGCTTTTAAAATAGTTTGAAATTGACAACTGAAATAAAAAAAAAATAAAGGAAGAAAAATTCGAATTTGAGAAGAAGAGGAAAGGAAAACAGAGGAAAAGAGGATAGATGAGTGATCGGGTTGAAAGATGAGTGATGATAGAGACATGTCACTGAGGAAGCCTTGCCCAGTCCCAGTCACACTCTCAGTGCCCACTCTTTGAATTAAACACCTTCTCCCCTGCCCAATTATTACAGCTTCAGATTATGTGTGGGGTCCTTTTGTCTATCTATATATTATATAAATGTAATATTAATTTTATTTTTCTAACAAAAAAAACCCACGTAACAACTATATAATTAATTATTTAGTAGAAAAATTAAAATGCATGAAGTCCAAGAAGAAGATTCTGAACCACCTCAGGAATCCGACATTGTTTCAACCCCTGACCCTGTTGAAGTGCAGAAGACTTGACCGATCACCAACCCCCAAGAAAGAAATAAAACTAATTTTCAACTTGCCTTCGGTCCCAAAGTGAACGTCCAAACATGAACCTTAAAACATGAGTGAAGTGCTTCCTTGTCTCCTCCTCATCCCGCTTATCATCAGTAACAACCTGCATTTGTTAAGGACCATGTTTGACTAGAACCCTAAAAATGCTCGACTAACTACGAAGCCCGTCATGCCTACCTTGTCTAATTAATTATCAACCTGACACTGTCCAACTCTATGTATGACCTGCTGTTAACGTGATCACAACATTGATTAATTAATATTTTTGTTTGCATGGAAGAATTGCCAGGTTCATTTTCACATCATTAATTGAAGTTTGGGCAGGTCCAATTAGGAGCATCTGATCTGGTTATATATATGCTTTTTAAGCATGTTTTTCATGATCTCGTGTATCATTACATCAATGTGTCAAACTTATATCAGTTTTTCCAATTCACAATGACATGTCATTCCAATTCCCTGGATTTTTGGATACTACTGCACAAACAAGGCATGAAAGTGGAGACATATATATATATATATATATATTGTGCATATATAATACGAGTACGACAGAACGAGGGCCGCATTATGACTATGTTTACATGTTTTGTCCTCTCTAAACTAAGTTCTTTCAACATTATTTAATTTTTCAAGCTCGAACGTTCAAAGCTGCATCATCTGGAACGGCAATATGATTTCTTGGCACGGCAATATGCTAGTTCCAGACAAGTCATAAAGATACAAATGATGATTTCTTGGCACGTAAGTGCTTAACTGTGATAAATTCGTTTAGAAATGTCTCCACAAATTCTTACCAACGATCAAGATTGATCACATCTCCTACTTCTGCATGTGACCACTGTTCGGACAACATATTTGCGCTCCACTATTAACGTGGCTTAAATCGCACGACTTATATATTTTCACAATTCTATATATAAACATCTCCCGACACGATCTAAATTAGAGATGCTAGCTATATATGTCGTATGCGTGTACTGTAGTTAGGTACGTACGTTCTTGTTAGGTGTTATGTTAAAAGGGTCGTCGTCAAAGCATCAATAATATATATATAAATGATGTAAGAAAGAAACAAAGGTCTTGGTCTTGTGTAGTCAGTTCTCTAATCTTCGGGCAGATATGGAATCAGTTGTTGCCGGGTGGGTCAAACTGACATTGGTGACAACCAACCAAACCAACAAGTGGCGAATCGCCGGATTCATGCATGCCCCCCATATATATATATCTACCCTGTAATAATTTCTCCAAGCACTATGAATTAAGTATGGTGATTAGTTCAATTGTTGTCCCAATTAACTATAATAATCTCCCATGCAATATGCATCATTCCTCGAGCCACACACCCGGTCAACCTGTTCAAACCTTTGCTTTCCAACGGCCTCACACAAAACATCCTTTTTGTTTATTTTTTTTTACAACTAAATGCTTTGTTTAGTTTTATTTTAATTTTTCTTGGTATTTAATTGCTAATCCTGCAACCACAATCTTTAAAATACTATATCCTAATATACAGGGCAAAAATGTAATTTAGTCGTTGCTTACGTGGCTACTGGACTGCTTGGATGCTTGATCAGCAAAACCCTAATTTTATCTATGTGAACAACTTCCTACAGGTTAGATAAATCTGGCCATCGATGCAAAAATTAGTGAAATATGGTACAACTTAGTTTTTATATATTTTTTTTCGATCTTCGAAAAATATATCGAGAAAAACACTTTAAAAATAAAATGAAACAAAATCCACGATTCCAGCTGCTAAATAATTGTCCAAGTACGCAATTAGCAACATCATCGTAGACAAGATCCTTTTCTTAAACAAAAACCACCATTCATTCCAAATTCTTGTCTACCAAATTTTTTGCCCTAAATTCTCTCTATGGTAATAAAAATAATTGTGGGTGTGAGTTGGCATGTAGTGAGGAAGAAGAAGAAGAGGGGAACATAGGGTTGCAGGATATGAGGGGTTAATGTTTGAGAGGGGGCCTACAAATGTTGTCGTGCTTGGTGTTAATTATTCATTCGAATATGATTGGGTGGAAAAGCACGTACGGATTAAGAGATAGGTAACGGAAAGGGAACAAGATCCCCGCCCTTATCAACCCGAGGCTTTTGTCTACCTATTTCTCTCTAATTCTTACAACCAAAGAAAATTAAAAAAAAAAGAAAAGAAAAAAGATACCACTTGTCTCTAATATTTGTTATTTTCTTTCATTTGATTTTTTTTTTAATAAAATCATATACCTAATGAAGACTTACCAAACTCTCCGACTATTGTGTCTAGTCCTGCGTTCTATTGTATTTGCTTTGGCTCGATTTTAGTTAAGTAGTACCATTTATAACAAGAAATTGTCTCTAATAATGTGTTTAAACATGCACAGTCAATGTGTGTATATAATTTTTTTCAAATTTATAAAAATATAGCTTAAATAATTTTAGATATTTTTCTATATCTTTTTAGATAATAAAAGAAATAGTTATAGAAAATAAAAAAAAATCGAGAATTGGTGATAGTAAAAAAAAAAAAAAAAGTCCAGATAGTTTTATGATGAGATAAATATTTAATAAAGAGAGTAAATTAATAATAGATCTATATTTCATATATAATAAATGGGAGTATATATTTAATGAGGATGGTGATGATGTGATTCCTACGTAATCTTGAAACCCGACAATCAGCAGATGTCGTCCTCTCTTCGTTTTACTCAAATATTGTATTACAGCCAGGTGATGGTGATGACCTAATCTCCATAAAAATTTTAAGTTAAGAATTGGTTTATATATATATAATTAATTCACCTGTTATTTCATAATTAATAATTCTTAATCAACCATCCCATTAACTGATCAACCATAAATATCAAACAGCCGAAAGATCCAAACCATTGCACTAATATTTAATGATGAATTAATAATTATTTCAATGATGAAATTATAATACTTTCTCGTTTCAACATCCTCGTCCTTACATGCATCTATACTATTCCACATTCTTAATCGAGATATTTCTTCTAACTCACTCGCAAACACATTCTATCTCATATTTTTTTTATGTCAGAGACAGTTCATTACATCATTATTCATATTAAAGTATAAAAAATTAATCATTACATCAACATAACTACAAATTAATTAGTACATGGAAAAGCTATATTAACAAAGAAGATAAGTATTATTATAAAATTAGACATATTTTCATATTTATAACAGTTTTTAGTTGAGATATTTTTTTTATTTAATATAATTAGATTTTGATCTTTCCATTTGAACGAAACTTCACTGTCAGACTCTATCGTATTCATCATGTATGAAACTTCAGTTCCTCATTTGTGATGTATTTAAAATCTGTATATGATTGAAAATTTGTTGGACTCATCAAATATATATGACACTTAATAAAAGGTAGCATCAAAGTGGTAAAAGAGAGAATGGTGTGGACCACATTGCTTAATGGCAAAGTTCATTAATCTTAAAAAATATGAAAGAAACCCTCTCTTGTCCAATACTGATCGATCATCATCCCATTACACATATCATTACACAATAAAAGTTGATTTGCAGACATAATCATGAGAAATGAAGAAACCTCCGCTACGGACAACTGAAATCCACCAACACAATGATACTAACACTCATGATTTCTCATGTGGTTGCCATCCTTGTCACCAACATATATACATACATACATAATAACACTCATATATATATATATATATATATATATATGGTCATTAATTACTTCAATTATTGTTAATGTAATTGTATTCTTTCAACATCCATCTTCATTGATCAATGTCACTGTCATTTCTTTTCTTTTATATTGTGGGCATGTCTATTAATTATGTATGTATGTATTTAGTGATCAAATTTTATTAATGAATGCAGCATGAAAAATGACATCTAGCTATGTCGTGTCCTATGTTAATTGAATAATTACCTGGAAAAGCATTTCGGGCTGAGCCAAGTGCGCCCATGGAAGAGTAATGGAAGTTGTCTCTAGTGGTAATGACTCACTATCAGATTCATCATCTTGTAATGGATCAGAAGGTTCATTATAAGTGCAACCACTTGTCTGTGTGGGTTCACATCTTGTTCATATCTGGCTATTAATCTATTTTCTAATAATTATTAGTTAGATTAACTATATTTTTTATACTATAACTTAATTATTTGATATTTTCTTTCTTTAATTTTTTCATATATATAGCATTTTTAATCATTTTATAAATTAAAAAAATATAAGACCAAAAATGTTATATATCCTTGAAAGTTAATGAACAAAAATGATGTCAGAATTGGACCAATATAGTAATAATAGTTCCAATATTAAAATATCATGTGAGAGGTACATGCATTTTTCCAATAAGAAGGGTGAATTTCGATGAATTGGAATTTAAAAAGATGCAGGAACGAAATACTATTCTAAAAAGTTAAAGGACAAAAACTCCATATAAACTAAGTTAGGGGATTAAAAATACATTTAAACAATTACTTTGTTTGCTGTATTAATTAATTATAAATATTTAATCTATTATTTATTAATAGTTAAAATTCATAATGGAATCATAATCAATATACATATAACTGAATCACTTACTAGTACATTGAATTTGTTTTGCCATAATATGAAAAACAGCTGGTGCTGATTAATAATTTCTAATCATTACAAACCTAATTCATTAAATGTTTATTTTATAACTAATATTATATTTTTTGAACTAGGTGCTTATGTGATATGATACTGAGCCAATCAATTGAGAGTACAACGTGTGAGGATTAATTTGTGTAAGAAACATTATGTATTGATGATTGATGCTATGATCAAGAATATGTACATATATAGTTTTTTAAAAGAATATATGCAAAAAGTACAAAAAATTATATTACATATTACTAGAAAAATATAATTTAAATAAACTAACATTGGGCACGAACAGGATTTGAACCTAATACATTAAAAATATATGTTATATTTTAGACACTTTAATTGTAAACCATGAAGTTAATTTAAGAGCAAAATGCTTTTTTAGTCCCTACTAAAATAAGGGTAGAATTTATTTTGGTATCATAAATATGACAGATGTCGGATTTAGTTCTAAAAAACTCATAATCATGTATTTTTAGTCCTAAAAAAATATGTGCATTGTGATTTTGGAACTAAAAAGATATTATTTGAAACTAAAAAGGCATTCTGATCTTGGGACTCAAAATGTGTGATTTTGAATTTTTTGGGACTTAAAGCATCATTTACCATAGTTGTAATACCAAAAAAAAATTACCCTTATTTTATGGGACTACAAAAATATTTACCCCTTAATTCAATGTATGGTATCTAACCATGATATGAAAAATTGTTTATTTACTGTGCATAGATCAGAAAAATTCAGTTGGTCTATTTTTAAATTTATTATTTTTTAGTAGATATATGTTTTACAATTTGATCAGTTCAATATCTTTGGATTCAATGACAATTTCAGTTGAAGCGTTTGACCAAATATTGTCAAGAAAATTAAAATTTTAAGTAAACATTAAAAAAAAGAGAGCTATATGGAACTAATAAAAACAAATTGAGTTTTCGCTACACTATAAATGACTACGACTATAAAGTATAGTTAATAAAATCAAAGCAAAAATTAAAATTTTTATCACAATTAATTAATAATTAGTATAATTTTTAGCCATAATTAAAACATTTGTCATGGTTTTAACCATGGCTAATATTTTGGTCACACTTTTAGAAACAACGGCTAATAGCCATTGCAAAGCTGTAGTTGATTTATACTTACCATAATTTTTATCTTTTGACTATAATAATTAAGTGTAGCGAAAAATAATATTTTTTCTAGTGAAAATAATGGCATAAACCCGGATTTATGCGATTTCCCACAATACGCTTTCTAATTATTCGTTTATCTCATACAATTTATCCTTAGAAATACACCTAGAATTTTCAGTTTAATATCAAGGCAATATTTAAATTTCTCGGCTACTTAAAACGCTATCCAAATTGAAATAAAATTCTTATTTATAAATAAGCTTTAAATTAAAATTAAAACTAACAATAATAAAAAAAAAATTGGGTATTATACTAATGATGTCTTAGCGTAATATATAGTTAGAGTTAAATCTGAGGTCTCATTAATAAATTTGAAGTCATGATCATGACAGTATTACAAAATATGATATTAGCAAAATATTAAGTATATCACTACAAATATATATTAAGTGATAACAATTCTTATATCGCGATATAATTATTAATAATAAAAATTGTGTATAAAATTATCACTAAATACAATTAGTGATACATCTATAATGACAACTCAACAACACCACAATATAGTAATAACTTTATTTGTTGTCACTCGGTCGTCACTATACATATATAGTGATAATTTTGTGCATATTTTTGCCACTAATTCTTGTTATTATAATTTTTATAATAATTATTAAAATTATAAATTTATTATTGTGACAAAATAAACATTCTTGTCACTAAACATATAATCTGTGAAAATATTAAAATTGTCACTCTTTTTTGTTTGTCATTAATTTTTTATTTTTTGTATTACGGGTTTGAATCCTACAGGACGTGTAGGTATTTATTTCACTTTTTATGTTAATTATTTTAATTTTTTATTTTTACTAATCATATTAATATATTGATTGAATGAGCTCTTACATAATGTATCGAAATGAACTATTATAATTTATTTATTATTATTAATAAAAAAACGAGTATTCTAAATATTAACTGATAATGGGGAAGGCACCTCCCAATTGAAAAAAAAGATTAAAGGAAAATAAAAATGGAGAATTAATGAGTGATGATTGTGGTGGGAATAGGAAAGTCCATGATACATAATGGTGTGGGGGCGTAGCAGCGAATGAGGTTCACTCATCCCCACCCTAAAAGCCCTTAATCATTGAACAGTTTTGACAATGATTAGGTATTTTCAGCAACTGCCCACCTCATCACTACAACCTATTAAATATGTCTCCATTAACAATTCCTTCCCCTTTCCCTTTCACTCCTCGCTCATCAAATATTTTACTAGAATTAAGTTTCATCCATTCAATTTCATTATAAATTTATATTAAATATGATATATCTAATTAATTATTTTTATAACAATTACTTACACAATATATATAATATATTTATCATAAAATTAATTTATATTTTGCCAAAATTTAGAATAAAATTAATTATATTCCGGATCAATATTAAAGAGTTAAATCCGTCGTAACAAATATAACTAAGAGATAAATTGAAAAGAATGTCCCTGATTTATAACTTAATTATTTTTAAATTAAATTAATTCAAATAAAAAATTATAAATAAATTCTTATATGATCAAAATACTATCAAAAGAATTGGTTGAAATTTTAAACTAGGCTGATTATCTATTTACTATTTGTTTTAAGTGATAACGATGGACTAATTATTATTATTTTTGAATAAATTGATAACGAATCATCTATATTAAAATATCTATATCTAATAACTATCGATAACTATTATATCATATACTAATTATTAATATTAAATAATTATAACTAATCAATAATTACTATTAAAATAGAATGTTAACTACAGTACTTACTATTAAAACAAAATAACATTCTACACACTTCACCAATTGAGTTAAGTTTTATTAACAATGATCTATTTACTATTATCGAGGAACTTAATTATATGGTTTCAGTCTCCAAGATAATGAGATGATTGGTAAAGCTGATGCCTCATAATCAAAAAGTTATAAGTTCAAATGTGGGTGTTTGTCTACTTTGATAGTAGTTTATTATTTTTTGTCCTGTTTAAATGTATTCATTGATACATTGAATTAATTTTTAAATCTGAATTATATTAAATAATATTATGAAAAAAAATATGATCCAAACATTTTATTTTAATAGTTTATAAATCAGTCTCCTAAAATATCTTTTATAAGATCTTTGTTTATAAACTTATCTACAGAATATTTGAATTCATTATTATAATAAAAACAGAGATTATGTCAAAAATACATATATATTTTTAATTGGTAGTGATGTGTACATAATATTTGATGCAGCATCAAAAATCAAACAGTGGATAATAACTTGAAGAATTATGATTAATATATGAAGGGCTGATTAAGAGAGAGAGACGCAAAAATTGTAGGATATAAAGAAGCAGTTGTTGGAAGTCGCTGTCATGTCGTGATCTAATTATGATAATTACATGTAGTTAGATAAATTCAATTTCAAAATATGGTGATCGGGATGGTTTTGGAACATCTAACTGAAACCACTCAAACTGTTGCTGAGTTTCTACATCTCAGAAATAATTCGGTAGAGTCGTCATAAAATAAACCCGACTTTCATTTTATTTTTATTTTTTTAAATAATGGTTTAAAAACCATAGATTGAAAATCTTAAGGGCTGAATAGAGCAGATATTAATCCTGGCCGTCCCTACACACCATATGTTTATAATTTCTTTTTAAATAAAATATATGATATATCACGTTAAATGAAATAGAAGATGCAATATGATTTAGAATATAAGATTCAGTCCATTCATTAAAGATGTCGACAACGACATAATTGATTTCTCTCCTCAAGTGTGTGATCTATCAGCCTGTTAGGTTAAATAAAAAGACGCATTTGCAAGTTACTTAACAGAGCATCAGAATTATATATAAGTCTTTTTTTTTTTTTCTTAAATAAGTTTGAGATTATAGGTTTGAATCTCACTGGACCTGCGGATATTTATTTCACTTTATGTGAATTGATTGTAATTAATTTATTTCTTAGTGGTTAATTATATTGATATTAAATCGAATTGATGTATTATTTAATTGCTCAATTTTTTGAAATTAAAAATATATAATGTAATCATATAATCTATATAAAAAAAGGAGTACTTGACATTACTTTTAAATTTTGGTTTGTAACCGATAACTAACTATACATTATCAAAATTTGAAAGAATTATGAAACAGTGTTGAAGGAATTAAGGAAGCAGATAGTGAGATAGCTAAAAATTACCAAAACTTTATTATTCAGTGATAACTAACATAATCAGAATCAAACACCCTCCGCCTCCTATTTATACAGAAAAGCAGCAAGTAGAATTTTGCAATAGCCATAGCCGCAAATTCTTGTTCCACCTCTTTTGTATCTTTCTCCTGACATAGGAATTAAGGATCAAAACTGATTTTCCAATTCTCAACGGGGAGCTATAAATTTTCAAAGGAAGGAGATGTTGGACCACTGGATCGTCCCTCTGTTCCCGTCTCCTTTGTGATGATTAACAATAATTTATGTAACGTATAGAATGAGCAGCAGTTGGTATGGAGTGGAAAGAGAGATGGAAATAGAATAGACAGAGACTTGTTCAGTAATTAATAATATTAAAACTAGTAGTGTTTGAGCTAGGCAAGTGAGGGTTTGGATTTATGTGGGATGGTGGTTTGGAAGGAAGTGAGGCATTCTAAGCCAGATAAATTTCAGTTGTTGTTAATGGATTTTATGAGTGCAGAACAATAATTGTAGAGCACACCAAATAGTTTTTTGCTTTATATTTTAATTTGGTTGCAAGAATTGTCAAGTATAAAAAGGGCAGCAAATGAAGCACTTTCCTCGCTCACAAAAGTAGAAAACGATCGGAGTTGTTCTCACAAAAATACCAGCCTCAAACCAACAAACACCGCTCTCGCTCCTTTTCTTGTTTTTTTACTTGTATTTCTCTACATCTTCTTTCTTTCTCTCTGTCTGTGGCCCTTTTCAGCTTCAAATCCTTTTCTGTTCGCTGCTCTTCCTTTTGTTACTTCAAAAACACGTTATTTTAGGGCCTGGAATTCCGCAGCCTGGGAAAAGCTGCTACTTTTAGCCTACCCTCACCCGCCCTATATATATATCACTACTTGATGATCATGTTATCCTCAGCGAGCTAACCAACTACCACAACTGACTATCTTTATATGCACTTGCCTGTATAGATAGATAGAGGAGAGAATGGTGGTGGAGGGCGGCGTGGTGGCGGTGGTGTTGGTTAGAGAATATGATGCGGATAAAGACAGGACGGCGGTGGAGGAAGTGGAGAATAAGTGTGAGGTTGGGCCCAGTGGCGAACTCTCCCTGTACACCGATCTCTTAGGTGACCCCATTTGCCGGGTCCGCAATTCCCCTGCATATCTCATGCTGGTTAGTTCATCAAGAAAAATCGGCCTTATTCTCTCTCTTTCTCTCTCTCTCTCTCTCTCTATATATATATATATAGCTGTTGTGTTGTTGCTAACATGGTGTGATTGAATTATACGTGTGTTTCAGGTGGCGGAGATGGTGGTGTTGGGCGGCGGAGGGGACGAAGAGAGGAGAGAAATAGTTGGGATGATTAGGGGTTGCATCAAAACCGCTACATGCGGCACAAAGCTCTCAAGAAATGGCAAAAACTGCACTGTCAAACCGAAAACCCCTCAACTTCAACCCGTACCCCTCCCAATCTATACCAAGCTTGCGTATATCTTAGGCCTTCGTGTCTCTCCATCTCACAGGTACTACAACAGCTTCAATTCCCTGTTCCATATATATATATATATATGTATATATAAACCCTCCATATTTTCATACTGAAAACGAAGCCTTGTCATATTTGCATATGGAATTCAAGAACGATCAAGTGGTTTCCAAAAATGGATTTTTCGGGAGACCCTTTTGCTAGACCACCTAATTATTACCTTGCCTCCCATTTTTTTCATTTTTTTATTCCTTCCATCCTCTGTTCACACTAAAAATATATATAAACTGAGAACTTATGTTTCTATATGCGTGACATATATTCTTTCTTAAATCTTCTTGATTCTTGTAGGGTCAATTTGTCTTTTCTTTTTTCAAATGAAGGGGGAAAAAAAGAAAAGAAAAGAGGAAATATACTTTTGTCTTAGTTTAAGATTCTTGTTTTTGACGTTTTGCAGGAGAATGGGAATTGGATTGAAGCTTGTGCGTAGAATGGAGGAATGGTTTCGAGAAAATGGAGCTGAATATTCTTACATGGCTACGGAAAATGACAACCAAGCATCCGTTAAACTCTTTACTCAAAAATGTGGTTATTCCAAGTTCCGTACCCCGTCCATTCTAGTCCAGCCCGTTTTCGCCCACCGGCTCAGGCTCGATAAACGTTTCACGATCATCAAACTCGGCCACGCGGACGCCGAGACCCTATACCGCCGCAGGTTTTCCTCCACCGAGTTCTTCCCGCGCGACATTGACGCGGTGCTGAACAACAAATTGAACCTGGGCACTTTCCTCGCCGTGATGAAGGGATCGTACGACGCGGACACCTGGCCTGGCGCGGACGAGTTTCTGGCGAGTCAGCCCGAGTCGTGGGCCGTGCTCAGTGTGTGGAACTCCAAGGACGTATTCAGACTCGAGGTCCGTGGCGCTTCGCGCTTGAGGAAAGCGCTTGCTAAGACCACGCGGATGCTGGACCGGGCGGTTCCATGGCTACATCTCCCGTCGGCGCCGGAGGTTTTCAGGCCGTTCGGGTTTCACTTTCTGTATGGGCTGGGCGGGGAAGGCCCAAACGCTGTGAAGATGATCAAGGCCTTATGCGGGCTTGCCCATAACCTGGCCATGGAGCGAGGGTGCGGAGTGGTGGCGACAGAGGTGGCAAGCCGGGAGCCGCTGAGATTAGGAATCCCCCATTGGAAAAGCCTATCGTGCGCCGAGGTTTCATTTCTTGTATGGGCTTGGAGGGGAAGGCCCAAACGCGGCGAAGTTTATGAGGGCCCTATGTGGGCTGGCCCATAACTTGGCCCAAGAGCATGGCTGCGGAGTGGTGGGCACGGAGGGGGCAAGCCGCGAACCGCTCAGGGTAGGAATACCCCACTGGAAGAGCCTATCGTGCGCCGAGGATCTATGGTGCATCAAGCGGTTGGGGGAAAACTACAGTGACAGGTCTGTCGGTGACTGGACAAAGTCACCACCTGGTCTGTCCATTTTTGTCGATCCCAGAGAGTTCTGAGTCCTAACATCTAGTGTCTTGTTTTTAGGCTAAAAAAGAATCTAATTTAGCATAAAAATAAAAATAGATGTCCCTTTTTATTTTATTTTTTAAATAACTTTTAACTTACAGCACAATGGAAGGGTTGAGAAGATATGGATGAACTTTTGTTGTGTAGTTTTGTAAAAAGGGAATATCCCTGTCTTCTTTTCTTTTCTTTAATAAAAATAGTTAAAATAATAATGGAATATTTGCTCTTTCTTTGCTAATTTGTTCTTGAAAAGATCCACTTAGAATGTGAAGTGGGATTACCTGTTGTGTTATGGCCATCTTTTTAGTAATATAGTGTAAAGAGTGACATATCATTATCATCATCATCATATATATAAAGCCCAGATGTGGACATATACGAATATGTGATTCCAGGTATATACCTGAAAACATATGTGTTGGCAATCTTTATTGTTTTTTATGACATATATTGGACAAACACAGGGGCCCCGCCATGAAATTGTGAACGCCAGAAACCTTGTTTTTGGGTCGGACAAATGTACCAACTTGATCAAACACTAATCTTATTACTATTTATATATCTTACTCTATTACCATATCATCATGTCTACCTATATTATTATGTGTATACAAGGAGGACATGAGAGAAAGAAAGAAGGATTGTGTTTTTTTCTAGTACATATGTCTAACTTTTAATAATAGAAAGATAGATGAGTTGAGCTCGTCTTATACGTATTACAACTATGAGGATAAAGCTGATGCGAAATATTTTTTTTGTCAAAAGTAATTGAGATATTACTCAATTTGATTATTATAATCTTGCAGACATTGTATCAGATATTATGAATTAATCATCGTCGAACCATAACATATACACCTAGAAACAATAGCGTAGCTTTACGTCTACAACGAACTTTGAACTGTCGCAAAAAGGAACAAACCAATGATTTACACACAACGTGTAATTTTGGGTGTGTACGTGTATGTTGGATGTATGAAAAAAAAAAAAAGAATTTTAAACGATCGTTATTGATTATTGTTGATGGTGAAAATAAGATAGATATATATATATGGGGGAGGATAGGCATAATTCATAACCATATGATGATTGATATTTTGATAGTGAAAGAAGGAAGGAGGAGTTGGAGGGTTGATTTTGGAAGAGACAAGAAAGTAAAGGCCATACTTCTTTTGAAGGCGTCTACTGCTGCTTGTGCTAAAAAGGCAGTGAAAGGCGCAGGTGAAAACTATTTTACTTTGTTATTTCCTTCACCTGCCTAACTACTCCCATTTCTAGATATGTACATTTTGACCAAGACTACTATCAATACTCCATTATTATTAACACAATTACGTTCTTCTTTAAATAATTTAATCGAAAAGGCATAGGGTCCATGTTTCGATTAAGTGGTAAGTTTGAAATTTTACAACCGACTACAGATTATAGGTTTCGATGAACATGTGTATCAGTAATTTCTTGTATTTTCTTGAATGTATGTTTTGATTTGAAATTATTAATTATGTTTTGAATAATGTTAAAAATTATTTCATTAATATTAAATTATATCAGACTACATAAATTATGATTAAAGTAATGATTTGGTGTGTAAATAGTTAATCTTAATTTCCCTGTTATTAGGGAGCTAGATAAATTGTTTTATTTGTGGTTAGTGATGATTTTACGTGGAGTAGGAAGAGAGTTTTGAAACTGAAAATGCGCAGAGAAAGCGTCATATATATATAATGTGTGATATATAGAATGATGGGATAGTTGAAGAGGCAAACTGAAAGTGAATGGGATTAATTGTTGTGTTGATGAGACAGAACAAATGCGAGCGCGACCACCAGATGACGTTAGTCGTGCAAACTTTCGATTCTTGTCTGAATTTCGTTTGACTAACCTCAAATTCTTTTATGTGTTGTTCTATCTTGCTATGATTGCTCAATTATAGCATCAGAACATGATTGGGTGAGTTTGCATTTCACATTTCACCAAGTTATATTACAAGTTATATTGCATTGTAAATTATAATGTCATCAAACATTACGTGGATATTAGTAGATTAATTTTTAAATGACGAAAAAACATTTATAATTTTATTAAATATGAATTAAGTTGTGGAATAATATATGCATGCGGACAAAGGTGGGTTGAGTAGGAGCGGAGTGGGGGAAATGGAAATGGTGGTCACTGCTTTGATTTGTTGCAGTTGCCCCTCTTTGATGTTTCACTACTCCAGCGCCGCTTACTATTGGATAGTCAGACGTACTTGACATTTCAGAATTCACATTCTGTTCATTTCGACCTTCAAATAGCTTCCACCACTCACTTCTCTTTAACTCTTTTTTATAATTATTATGCTCCATAACCTAATGCCAATATGATCATACGCAAGAGTAGTCCTGTACGTATGTTGCAATTATAAGGTGTGTCCCCATGTGCCCAATCCACCCCTTGTTGCCCAAGCACTTCCTTGTAGTTGCACGGCAACATGGGTTTCCAGTTCCTGCATGCTTATCTAAAAGCACACAACCCTTATTAGAGGATTTCTCCATAGTTGCTACTTTTTTCTGAATAGCTATTAGAGGATAAACAAAATTTTTGTAAATCTTAGAAGAACTCCACCCTTCATCCTAAGTACGTAATTATATATTTTTATGTATTAAAAATATTAGTTAGTAATTAGATGTCTATAATGTTGCGAAAATCAATCTTATTTTTTTGGACAAAATGCTGGTTAGGTCCATTAAATAGATATCGTAATAATTTTGTGTCATTTAATTATTTTCCACTTAACATAGTTAGTTTTATATATATATAAAACTCATAGTAAAAATAATTTTGCTGTTAATGCTTTTTAATGGTATGACGCACATGACTGTCGCTGGTTGTTTTTGGAGGGAAATTCATAAAATTAATCCCATCTTAAAAAGATAATATTAATTCAAATTTTTGAACCTTCTCTCCTCTCTCTTGTACCCTTCTCTTCCATCTGAGTGCCTCTTTTGCATCTCAGATTCTATTTCTTTTTCTCTCCTCTCACCTTTATCCACTTCTACTCTATTATTTACTATTCACATTATTGTACTATATTCTTTGATTCATTTATCACTATTTCAATAAATAAAAAATAATAATTTCATATAGAATTAATATAGTTTTATATCTTACAGAAATAAATAGAGACGCTCGTATTCATATGTTTATATGATTGAAAAGCTGACTCAAAGAACAAAACCCTTTTGTGCCTCAGCTTATGCCCAATATATTGCCCAAGCCCAAATCAATACTCATTACTCTCATCATTTCAGATCAGCCCATATGCCCGGATCATCTCTTCCTTTTTATTACAATGGGGTGGGGAAAAATCTGAGTTCGAACCCGTTGGACCCTTCTTTCATTGAAAAAAGATGATGTCAATACCACCAAATGTTGATAGTCAAACAATTAGTTCAAGCGGTTTACATTTTTAAGATTCCCTACCCTAATAAACTCTGGCTTAGGAAATTTGCAAGTTTATGAACGCTCGATTCCTACTTCAATCACTTAGTGCCATCTATACAAAACTTATATGTTTCTCGTATTGCTGATAATGACAAAAAATCCATCAAAATACAAACAAGTCGTTGACTCAACACCAACTCGTCGCAACATATATTACCCTCTTCGACGAGGGCATGTGCTGGAGAAATAGAGAAGGCCACACACTCTCATTTGTTCTGGACTTGGTTCCGACGAACATCGATTTAAGCATCAAGGACTATAACTAAAATTCACCGGACAACCCTTTGGCTATGAACTGTGAGTACATGTCGTCAAATTAGACATAAGGTCGAATTAACTAGAAAGTTGCAAGCTCTTGGACGACCTGTTAGATGTCCAATCAATTTCAGATGTATCTTTCAGGACATGTTGCTTGTACTAACTAATTTAGGAACATAGATTAAGTAGTATCGCTATCAGTAACGAATATTGATATGGGTACATCTTGGAAATGTTGTATCAAGTCATTTCCATAGTATAAGGTTTAATGCAATTTATTTCATTGTGATATTATAACAAATTATTTTTTATGGAAAAAAAATAATTTATTTCCCTGTATTTTTTAAAATAAAATAATTTATCCCATGTCTCGAAAGATAAATTGCTTCATTTTAGAAAATATAGAGGGGTATATTACCAATTTTTTTCATAAGGAAGTAATTTGCATACGTGAAATATCATATAGACGTAAATTTCATTTTCCCCCATAGTATAGGTGTAATTTTGAGACAAATTTTGGATCTGTTTTATTATTTCAAGATCAGTACAATTTGGTCTTAGTGTACTCTAAGCCCTAATATATATGTATGAATTTACAATGATTCTTCATTCATTTTGATGTGTATGGTTCACGTAAAATAATACAATTAGAGAAAATCTATAATTAGTGGCCCCATGCTTCAAGTACAACTTTTACAACCCTGATATTATTACTATCTTGATTTATATTTATCTTACAACAAATCTAACTCGAGCCTCAAAGGACTAATATTAAGACTTTGACAATCTTTATAATGGAGAGAAAATAGTCGTATCTTACTTTTAAATATATTTAATTAATATAATTATGTAATATCCTCATACTCTCTATTCGCAATATCAGCACAGGATATCACAACAAGCATGACATAGGATATTCTCCGCTATCCGGGATACACCGGTATCCTACGCGCCATAGTACCTAATTTAATTCGTTTATTTTTCATATCACATCATCAATCATGTCATCATCAATTACATTATTATAAATCATTGACTATGTTCTCAACTGGATAAGCATCATCTTTTATTTCAATTTGCAATAGCAATATCACTAACTTCATCATTCTATTCTCTATAATAATTACTTAGTAATAATTTCTCATTTCGATTTTATGCAACAATTAATTATACGATCACATAATCATACAACTCTCACATCCATATATTACAAGCACATATGACACATAGTAACAATTCCATCGATATTAAGGTTATCCAATAAATAATTCATAATTAATTATATAAACAACCAATATACAACATCCACGTATGTAAATATAAATCCAAGTTCACGATCAAATATAAGAAACTAATATATATAATATATAATACTAAACATATGAATATATATAAATCCAATTAGCTATGCTTACCTAAAATCCTAAAATGCTTCAATTAACACAAGGGACTACTCAATCCTCTATTTTGTCGTCACATCCTATAATAGAGTGTTATATGTATAATCAAATATATATATATATATAATATTATAAACTCTAAATAAAATATTATATAATGTTCGTACATTTTCCATCAATCTCTTAATATTTCACTTATATTAAAATCCACCCCTATTCCATTTTCTCTTAAATAACTACACTTCCTAAGCTTTCCATATATATATTTAATTAATCAACTAACTCGTAAGACTTCATTTAATCAAACCCCTTATTATTTATTACTACTAATTTGAATATTATCTCTAAATTATCTTACCATTAAAACCCCCATTTTCCTTTCTGATAACATAATAGTTCTTAAATATAATTTTTGGACATTTCTATGAATTTTCTATCAATTTATCATTACTATATAATTTAATTAAACAATAATACATAGAACTACGTATTTGGTTAATCATTCCAATAAAATTGTGCAAAATAATTATATTAAAGATTAAATCTAATAAATCTAATATTTCAATTAATCAAAACTATCGTTTTTATATCAAGTGTGATATTTAATTCGACACTAATTTAAATAGTCAAACTCGTAAAATACTCTGATTAAATAGTACAACACTCAATATAAACTATATATAGTAAATAAACTAATTAAATAAATATAATTATATAAATTAAAATATAAATTATTACCTCCGCTGCGCATCAACTGAAGGAGGAAAAGGAAATTGTAATAGTTGTATTTAAATTATGGTTTATATATATATATATATATGTATATCATGGTGGTGGGGCGATGGGTGATGGCGCACCCTCCAATTCATTATTTCCTTTTTCTTTTTTTTTTAATTTAATTTGAACTTTTTTCAAAATATCCCTTATATCTTTTTTAATTTTCTTAATTAATATAATTCACTCTCAAATATTATAACAAATTTCAAATTAATTCATTCAAATTTTATTCTATCCTAATTTTTATGTTAATTTATTTATATTTAAATATAAATAATTATCAATTAATTTCTCAATTATGTGAAAATTTATACGAACATCACATCTTTGCCCTTCATTCAGTTTTTCTTCTATTAACTAACAACATAAAAAGTAATTTTGTTAATTATTCTAAATATATTGTCATTTTTGCATAAAAATATGTACAAAATTAAAAACATTCACTTAACACTTTTTTAAAATAAAAAGTGAAAATTAAAAAAAATAAATAAAAAGACAAAAAAATGGGTGTAAAGTGTAATGTTTTGGTAGAAAAATAGATGAAGTCTGGATTCGGGGCAAGCAGTAGGGGACCCGTATTCCCAGAGGGTCCATCACGTGGAAGCCGTGGGCGTGGGTGTGCGGGCGGGTCAAAGTCTTGAAAGGGACAAAACCAGAAACATGAAAAAGCGGGAAACTTCGAACCACAATGTATGCAGCCACCACCAACATATTGTCTACCTAATAATACAATACCAAACCTCCAGGGCAGGCAGGCTCCATCATTTTCAATTTCAATTTCAATTTCCTAGGGTTTAATTCAATTCCATACACACATATACACATCATTCCTCTCTCTCTCTATCCCTCCTCCTCTCTCACTATATTTATATATATATATACACCCACATTAGACATATATTGAATCGCTCTGAAATGGAAGCTGTTAGGGCTACCTCTGCTTGGGTCGCCTCTCACTCCTCCCATGTCACTGTCGACTCCTCAGGTTTTTTCACATTGCCGCCCTGATTCTTTCCTTTTCTCTTTTTCGGGCTTCTAGGTGTGAATTCTATGTTAAATTAGTCTAGAATTGTGTTAGTTTAAGCAATGCTCTGTTTTTCGGGTACCTGAAAGGTTTCTATTATTTTGTATGTTTGGAAGTGGAATTAAATGGTGGTATACCTTAACAGGCATTGAAAAAGTGGCGGAAAGAATGAAAGATTCTATACCGAAGGTGGAGTGGGATTTCGAAGGAATTCATTATTTCGATGATGGTCCTCTCACTGTCCAGTATCTGTTTGTGTTGGATGCATTGAATTTCTGCTTCTGGCCGGGTATTACGACATGTTTTGCTCAGTTGTTATGAGCATGAATTTTTCCAACTCTTGTTTATCTATCTCAAGCATACAAACTTGGGAAATTGACCATATGATTATCAGGTCACTTGAATTGATTCAAATGTAAATATATCAGCCATTGAGTAGGAAAGATATGCACGGGACAATTCGTTGGTATAATAAGGAGTGCTATGTTTTAAAATATGTTAGGCCACTAAGTTGCACATTTGCTGAAACATAAATGACTACATGGGTTGTTCGGGCGCATGCATAGAGTTTGGTGCTTGTTTCCCACATTTGCAATTATCGGGGACCAAAGTGCAAAAACGCGGTGCTTCCTTTTATTCTAAACATCAGATTTCATATTTTGTTTCAGTCTTCTGGCTTTTTACAATCTTTACTGGCTTGTTCTTGGCACTCACACATTTGTTTATGAACTAACCACATGAAGAAAATTATGCTAAAAAATATTGTACTGCAGAGTAATGTTTCTCATATCCTGTGGTTGTGATGGTAATTCTGTCACTTGACTGATAATCCCCTCATTTTGTTATATATACATGAAAACATCTGATTTTTAAAGTTAGTTCTGCCTGTCTGTGCTTCTCTGAGTGGTCAATTTAATACAGTTTAAGGGATACGGCATTGATATGAATTCTTCGTCACTACGAAAATAAACATTTTTCTTGAATTTTTCGATGTCAGATAAAGAGATGACTTATGATCATCTGGCCGCGGGATTGAAGGAAGCTCTTCAGAATGACAAGTCTGCTTTTGATGCCGATCGCCTGCAGAAGTATACTGGTAAAAATTTCATCTTGTGCAACAGATTTTTTGATACTTTTATCTTACCTAATTATCTTAACCATGTTGCATCAAGAGCTTTTTTCTGTCAATGTATCACAAATGCATATGCCAAAAGAGGATTAAGATTTAATTGTTCACAAGTATTGTTTCGTCCTGTTTGAATTTCACCTTGTTAAATATAAATCTTTTTCAGCAGATGGGTTGGTTCATATTGTAGAGCGAATATCTCTTACTTTATATGACCTGCATGTTATTTTTTATTTTCATCTTATTTAGGGGCAAAATGAATTTGGAAAAATTGTAGTTGCTCGAAATGAATCTTAGGGTGTTCTTGAGAATTACAATGCTTTCTTTAGATCTTGCATGAGTAATTATTCAGTTTCGCTGATCTAACACGTATCTAAAAGTGCAATACATATTGTTTCACTGATAAAATTTTCATTCATCCACTAATTACGTTGAGGTCCTGGTCAACAGGTCCTGAACTACGAAAACTGCTAAAATGGCCAAGGCCATTACCTTTGGAGGAGGAACGGGTGCGCTTAATGCATGAGGTGCAAGTTTTTAACTATGCCACTCCTAAAATTTTGCTTAACTTTGAGCGTTTTTTCACTTTGTTTACTTTCAATTTTATCGTTAACCTACTTATTTTGTGACATAATTGTATAGGTTGGATTTGAGCTGGAGAGATCTTTTGATGGGAAAGCATCCAAACTTGTAGAATCCTGCGAGAAATCAGCTGCAAAGCTTGTGGCACTCATCACGAGTCACTTTCCTGGTAAATTAATGCAGTACTTTAATCCGGTTCAGAACCATCCATATAATCTGTTTCCCTTGACATTTTAATATACTGGAACTGCAAAATGAAATAAAAAGTTGTTCACAATGTTGCAGGATTCCGGGACCACACAGTATACAAAGGTCACCAGATCTTCTTGTATAAAAGAGCTCAGATATTTGCTGCAGATTTATGGGGGGCATTCAAGGGTCAGGGATATGGTGAATTCAATGATATAGAATCAGTGACAATGTTTGCAGACTACATTGTTCCTGCAGTTCTTCAGCAACTTGGAGTACTAAAGTTTAGTCCTTCCCTGGCCGATATGATTGAATCTAATAGAGAAATCAGCTCAGGAAGTGAGGAGGAAGTAGAACTCAGAGCGTGCTCGGTACATGCTGTGGAGGAAATAAGGGAGCTGATCCGTAGAAAATCAGGGAAGCAGGTCATCTTATATTGCTTTATATTGCAATGATCTGTCTATTATATTAAGGCATGTCTATTAAAGTATGACGGGTACAATTTTTTATGTCTGTTTAATGTTTATTATAGTTATCCTGATTCAATATATGTGCCTTCTTTACATTCACAATTACAGTTTCCATGTTTCAATTGGTGAAAGATAACTTGGAAAGAGGCAGCAAATCTTTTATCCCATCTTAAAATAATTGTTCAAAAATTTATTATCGACAATTTATTTCTCTCCTATTAATTGAAGGACATGCCTTTAACGTTGTGTCTTTAGCTTTTCTTATAATAATATTGTCAAGTGATTCTGGTACAAGGGTATAATTGTCACTAGACTACTGTTCTAAATGAGCATCTCTTTTAGGCATGTCAGTATATTTCTTTTTATACTCATATCATGTTCCAGAACAAAACCCGGCGTCTTCATGTAACAATCTCTGTCAAGTCATTAAGACGGTGATGAAAAATCATATCCACACTGTTTTCAGCTTGTGGATAGTTGGTAAAGTTTGCTGTAAAATATTTTACAGCTAACATATTAGATTGATATCCTACATATTTGATTTGTCAACTTTTAGTTGAAGTTATATTCTACTGATCCAGTTGATGTTGTGAGACATCCTTGTTTTTCTTGAATGTGCTTTTCCATTTAGGTTTCCATATCATATGTTTTATGCCTTTTCCTTTGGAAAAAAACCATTGAGGCAGGTTTTTTTTGGACCAGGTATTGAGTGTGGAGTTGGATCTCTGGTTATGGGCTTTTGGGGTTCAGTGTGCTTCTCTCCAACATCATCGCACACTCTCCATATATTATTGAGTGGTCCTTAGATAGGAGTTGACGGAAAGAATATTCTGAAGTTTCTGAGGTAAATTCACTGTGTCAAGTTTGTCGATCACAGGTTTTAGTAATTTTGTAAAATAGTTTGCTCATGTCTAGTTGCTTAAAACTGAGGTACTTATCCATGGATTGTCTCCCTTTTCCTTTGACTGATTCTAATAGAAACATCAGCTTATTGTATAGATGGACAGTCTGATATTTACTTCCTTATTTTCCTTTGCCTTCTATCTTCCAAGTTGGATCTCAAAGGCTCTGTCCCGACTTTAAAAGGTGGGAAAACCACCTTATGACTATTGATAAAATGCAGGAGTCATGATGATGGCCAACTCGAGATTAGTAAAGATGCAAGCAGAATATGAAACACATCTGCATCCCTTTTCTTTGGTGCACATAAGCATCACTAGGAGTTCGTTTTGTTATTATGCGACTTCGTGCACTATTAATCTCCTACTGTGAGTTCTACTTATCTCCACATAACATGCTTAGCAACTGATGTCATTATACGTTTAACTCCCCAGCTCCTGGTTGATATATACTCATGTTATGACAAGAGTAGGCATATAGTTTATCAATGTCAGTAAAAATATGTTGCCTTTCCCTGTCATAAATTGCTATATCTAGAAGACAAGGCATGGTTAAGATTAAGTTGGTCAGTGTAGCTAGCTAGTTTTATAAACAGTCTTGGTTGTAAGTCGCGAATCAGACCGTTCTCATACAAGATACTGTATATTCTACAGCTAGGGATAAGAAATATTGTGAGCTCAAAATTCTGGTTAGACACACGAAACAAAAAGCTGAGATAGATTAAGAAAGTATTAGGGATTCCACGTTTAGAACTTAGTTATACATTGAACACGAAAGCAAAATGCCTGAGAAACTCACAAAAGACATATCTGGACGCTTGATGTCTTCAGTGTTGCTGCTTCTGTAGAGAAGAAGCTTTTGTTCTTCTGTGCATCCACAGGTATGACTACTCCCGCGCCATAAAACCCATTCCAGCCTAATCGGTATGCAGGATCAAGTGTTCAGTTTGGTCTGACAGGGTAAAAGAGCACTGAAATGTACTTCATTCTCTCTTTCTCTCTGAAATGGAAAAGTTAACCCACACTCCCAAAAGTTTCTTCTTTACTTGATTGCGTTCTCTCTTTTCCTTGGACGAGATGTTTGATACTGACCTCTTGTGGTATTCTATCAATCAGAAACCAAATAAGAAAATGTCTCTATGCTTTGTGTATTTCCCAACGTCCACTCTGGGTTGTCGCCACGCTCTTTGCTTGTCACATCCGACTTTGGTGTATTATATTGATTGGAGAGTAACGTAACCATTAAGCAAGATTTCTCACTAATTCAAGAATAATGACCAAGAACCTATCATACATTACTTTGATTTGATTGAATTATTCACTGATGGCATATAACTAATTTAGGAAAAAATGTCTAATCCAGATCAGGTCACGCCAAATCAGTGATATTACAAATAAAATACTGCACATATTAGTTTATGTCATTCGCCCATCGCATAACAAATATAAAGCACTGATTATTATATATGAATTTGGATTCCTTATAGTTTGTATTAATAATAGCTTTCGGCACTTGCATCATTTCAGTCGGGAAATCCTTTTGGGACGTTAATGATTATACATGAGGCCCTCGTCCTCATCTTTGTCCTCGTCCTCGTGGACGCCCCCTTCAAATATAAAAGTCCGGATCTTGAGAATAAAATGGAAAAGCATCATCATAATTCATTTCTTTGGTTTGTACTAGTAATGCAGAAATTATTGCTTTGTTTGCTTGGGCAAAGGGTTAGATTGTTACGGGCGTGCCCCATGGATAGCTTTTCATGGTGTCAAATGAATGGATGTGACGACTTTAATGGAGAAGGCATATAAGTTGTGTTTGCCTGAGTCTAGAAACGTCAAAAAGATGTGTGTTCGTTTTGGCAATGCATTCACCCACCCCTCTCTGTCTGTATTTATGTAAAATTACGAATTATTACATATCTTTGCACTGTCGAATCATTATTTTTTGTTATAGTTGTTGGTATGGTATTAACATAAAATATGACTTGTAAAAGTAAACCGTAATTCCAATCGCATTTTCTCTGGTACAACGAGGTTTATGATCTTTTTCTGGGTTGATATACTTGCTTGGTTTGTGAAGTACCCGTATGCATTTTGTGAGGGATTTCAGTGTCTTAAATGGTTTTAGACAATGCTCAATCTATTCTACTTTATATGTATGCTGTCTTAAAGTTTTATACGCAAACAAGACTCTGACTTGTTAAGAGTTAAAATTTAGGGATTTATTTTGTTGTCGACCTACAATATATATATATATATATATATATGCTATACATGTTTGGCTTAAATGCTATTTACTTCTTGTAATATAAAAAATGAACAAAAATACCTCTGTGATATAAAAAATAAGCAAAAAATCCCTTATAAAAAAATTAGCAAGTTATTTCTGTATTTTAAAAAATAAAGCAAATTACACTCTATCTATACCGTTATTAGAGAGGTAATTTGCTTCATTTATCAAAATAAAAAAAAATAATTTGCTACAAAAATTTCACATGAAACTTTTTTCTTATTATCACATGGAGATAAATGACATTTTATGCTTACATTGTCTTGCAAATTACAGGCGTATACCTAATTTAAGGTCGAGAACGAAGGCATGGTCCACTTTAAGGTCGTGAAGCATTGACATAGTGACCCCAAACCCATTAACCTCTTGCGCCCAAAGGTCGCTATTGTGCTACTTAATGCCCAAATTAATATGATGGTGCTGACTTCCCAACACAAAATAATACTACAAACCTATATAATATTAGTCATAAGATATTAAGCAGTAGTTTAAAAGTTGTTACAAAAAATATATAAGTCGTAATAATTTTGATCTTATTATTATATAATTATTAGTAATAAAAATTGTGCATTAAGTTGTTACCGTAGATAATTGTGTTCGATATTATTGTCATTAGGTTGTCACTGTACATGCATCACTAGTTATTACTTGTGACAATTTATTTCGTCATTAATTCTTGCTAATTAAATTTTTATAAGATACTTATCACTATTAAAATGTTAAGATTTATTATTGGGACAAAATAAAATTTTTTGTCATTAAATATATACAATTAGTAACACTATTGAAATTGTCACTCAAAAATTTTTCCCCTAATATTCTATTTTCTTGTTGTGAATGAGAGTTGGTTTAGGATAATATCTAGCAAATTCTACATTTTTTCTTTTTTCAATTTCCAAGTATTTTTCTTTCCATCATCAATAGCTTTTTTTAGCATTATATCGATTCAACCAATATATTAATATACTAAAAATAAAAAATTAAAAATTGAAATTACTCTCGACTTAATCAATACATCTATATATATGTAAATAAATTATAACAACTCACAAAATTAAGATAAATACACACATAAAGTGGGATAAATTGCCCACAAGTTTAGTAGGACTCGATTTATATTTTAAAACTTATGCATTTTCCTTCATTTGATAAAATTCAATGAAAAAAATACATATTATAATAAATTCAATTAAAGAAAAATATCTCATTTTCTGTAAATTTTATATATAGACATCCAACTTTTAAAATAAACTACTAATTAAAAACTCAAATAAATTAGCTTGCAATTAGTATATAAATTAAGGTCAATAACGAATTTGGGGTTTACATGTGTTCAGAGTAAGTTCGCACAAGTGTTCATATCAAATTTAGATCTCGTACATTTTGATGAATTGATTCAAGATAAAAATATAAAAATTATTCTTTCAATTTTGATTGGCTCAATTGAATCAAAGTATATTGAAATATAAATTCTTAACAAATAAATTTATATCAAAATTTACGGTGTTCAAACTCAACAAAAATAAGTCGAAGCTACTAAGCCGTGGTGACATGTATAAGTTATTATACAAAAAGACGACAAGTTACAACACGCATACGACAAATCGAAAGTTTTAAGACCATGAAGAAGAGGTTACAGGATTTGTAGGAGGGGTTATTGCAATCTATGAAGATCCATGTCTCCACTATCCAGTCAATTCGTATTGCCGGTGGCTTTACATGTTTCAATTTTCATACAATTTCGTACAGTAGAACTGTGGAGGATAAGGACGCCACGTCCGCCCTAGCCAATAGGAAAACGACCTTCCCGCCTGTCGTTTCCTCACCCGGCTTGAAAATACGGTACTATAGTCCGAAACGGGAATCACAGTAATTAAATAAGTACTTGCAGTAATTTTTTTATTTTTACTATTGTACGTAATATTGTAAGTTAAACCCGTCAAAAAAAAAAATAAAAGTGATTGAAAAAAAAAAATGGAAATTTGTGTGTTTAGAAACATATCTTAATATTAATAATTTTATCAATATGTTGCATGAGTTGGGAGCTGCTATTAAGTTTTGACTCGAATCAATTTAATTTAAACAGTTGAAAAATATAAGCTGCAAATTAAAAGTATTGTCACTTTAGTCGAACTCGTAAGTAGTCCTCTTAGCCGTAATTTGCTGCCTTCTATCCCATTTACGGGGTACAATCCTTTTTATCTATCTTCTATTATTATTTTTATTTTTTAGAGCAACAGTTGGGAGACCCACACCACATGCATAATAGAAGTCCAAACCATAGTTTGATACAAGGGATGGCCTTTCAGAGCATGTACGGTTATTTATCTGTTCTCCACATTACACCTGAAAATCAATGTGAAGATGCAGCACTGTCTCAGACAAGCCTTCATCAACTCTTTTATTTCTCATGTTTTATCATTCTTTAAACCAAAAATAATACACAATTCATCATTTATTTTCTCAATCTTTTAACATCCATATTAAAAAAAGAAGCTAAACTAAGACCATTGCAGGATGTCGAGAAGACTAGAAAGGTTTAGATGCTATTCTTAATTTATCTCCGACTTGTTTGGACATGCATGCATGTCTGTCAAATGAAATTAATTTGAGTATACTTTGCATGATCATGTAATTACAACTATAAATGTATATGTGCATGTATGTGTACAATAGTGCCAACTTTGTAGTTTACAATTTTATTGTTATGTTGATCAATAAATACTATTAAAATAAATCTCTTACATTGATAAAATTCATGACCTCTTAAGTATAAATAATGAGAACTGAATTTGATCAATTAATTTGGAAGTGATTGACACTTTTAGGAGGTGAATTGTAGGCCACCCACCCACCCAATTAGAAAATCATAGGGTAAGAGTGAGAGAAAATGAAACATGATTAATATGGGATTCGTGAAAACATGAACTTCAGTTGCAAGAGTAATTTATTATGGATCTCTAACTTTATGACATCACAAAGCTATTCGCTTATTCTAAGTGGTAGTAGAGATTGCTATAAAGTTGCCACTTTGTACATTGTGGAGTGCAACACTTTTTATCTAGTTTCAAAGTTTTATTGGTCATAAGATGGAAATTTTTCATGATTGATTTGCCACTATGCATTACTAGTGAGACCGTAACTTTTTCCATGCCATAAACTTATTCAACAATTATAACATATGTAATTATATTATTTATTATACAATTATTTAAGTATAGAAAGAAATTAACCATCAAAAAGCATAATGATATTATAAAATAAAATATAAATATCATGGTATGATCTTATAATTTATTAGAAAAATATTAATTTGGATGGTGTATATATGGAAAAAATAAAATGAGAGTGATAGCCTATCAACTCTCAATATCCACAAAGCCAGAATCCAACGGTTGTGGAACGACCATCCGCGGAAACACGGAGCCGCTTTCGCCCAATACTTTGGAATCTGACACACACCACACACATCGAAAAAACACACACATCCATCCATCCATCCAACCCACTTCCTCCTCACAACTAACCCAACTCTAGTTAACTACTCTAAACTTCAACCCCACTCTTCCTCTTCTCCAATTCTCCACTTCTTCTTTATATGTCCACCCTTCTTTCATCTTTCCAACCCTATTTCTCTCTCTCTCTCTCTCTCTCTCTCTTGTTTCTTAGAGCCAAAACGGCTTGCTAATCTCTGTATTTTTAATTCCTACTTCAGCGTCTTCACTGTGAAATCCCTCAAAGTATCTTTATGCTCTGGTAGATAATTTAACAAGAGAAAATTTTGCTTGATTCATAAGATAAAAGAGTACAAATTAAGAGAAATGAGCTGCAATGGTTGCCGGATTCTTCGAAAGGGTTGTAGCGAAACCTGTATTCTAAGGCCCTGTTTGCAGTGGATTGAAAGCGCCGAAGCACAAGGCCACGCCACTGTCTTCGTGGCCAAGTTCTTCGGCCGTGCTGGTCTGATGTCCTTCATCTCCGCCGTCCCGGAAAATCAGAGACCTGGTAAATCTTCTACTACATTAATGAGCATCCCATTTAGTTTACTCACCAGTAGATTGATGATCTGAACTGAAACAAACACGCGCTTGTGTCTGCAGCTCTTTTCCAGTCCCTGTTGTTTGAAGCCGCGGGAAGAACAGTCAACCCCGTGAACGGGGCGGTGGGGCTTCTGTGGACCGGAAACTGGCACGTCTGCCAGGCGGCCGTGGAGACTGTCCTCCGGGGCGGCGCGTTGAAGCCAATCCCGGAGTTTATGGGGGGTGAATCGGAGCCCGATGACGCTTCCGAGTGCACGGACATGTTCAAACTCCAAGATCCTAGCCTCAGTCCACGGCCCAAGGTGCAGAAACGCCGTCGGTTCCCCGATGAGCCAGCAAAGGTGATGCAGTTAGCTGACCTTGATCTCAGCTTGACGCCGGGTTTCCAAGGCAAGAAAATGAGCCCGTCGGCCGCAAAGCGGCGACTAGGGAGCCCATCAATGAATTCCGAAGAATCTCTGATGACAACTTGTGGAGATCATCATCCAGCTACTGAGATCAAGCTTCTCAACTTGTTTAATTAAGTAAGCCAGGAGAAAAAGCTGTAAAAATTGCTGTTATCAGCTTTAGCTTTTGCTTCCTTTTTTTTTTTTTTTTTCTTTTATAGTTTTATTTTTAATTTTGCCTTTATAGAAAGGCTTCTCTATTTTTATTTTTTGGAATTCCCCGGAATCGTACTCCGGCGAGGTTTTGTCGATCGTTGGCACAAGATTTCCCTCATTTTCTTCTTGAATATGAGAAGGAGGGGAAAATGAAAGTTCTGCCGATGGATTGTTTCCTTTGTTCTTCATTTGTGTAATTTTTCTCTCACCATTAATATTAGCGTCTAATCACTGTTGGACTTGAATAATCAAAACTTCCTGTTAACGCCTTTTCCTACTTTCTTGGCGTTGCTATTATGTATTCAATTAATGCATGGAACTACGAATTTGGAGAATTAATTATAACAGCATTGAAAATTCTAATTCAAATTGAATTTGATTAGATTAGAATTAATTATATAATAAGTAAAATAACAAATATAATTAATGTATAATTAAAAAAATAACCAGTATGTATGATATAATCATCAACCTTTTATCTTGTTTTTTTAATAATTTTGAGGGCAGACTATTTGGACTTCATATGGTTTGACAGATAATTTTATTGCAGCTAGCATCATCTATAAGTTATTACGTCAGGGATCGACCTATCATTCTCTATTTTCCACAATGACTTCCATTATTGGCTTACCGCATGAAAATGCTGCTACTATTTTCTTCTAAGAAAAAGGTACTATTTTTAATAATCAAGTTGATGAGGAAGAAGTGTACCTGATCAGCATTATCAAACTGAATTACCACCACCCCCCCTCTTTTTTTGTTTTTTGTGTTTAGTCGATTGGTCATGTACCCCTATCAATATATATACTCATCAAAATTATAAATTGGGATTATTATTTTTTTACAGTTTTTTTTAAGTCAAAGTGATTAAATTATTTTTTTGAATAAATCAATTATAATTATTGCTATAAAATATTTATATTTACAGCAATTCACAATTATATCAATCATATACCAAATTTTAATATCTGATAATTGAATCTAATCAACAAATACTATTATAGTAGACGAACATGCTACACATCAGTGGAAAGAAGCAGTAATCTCATAATAGATGTTGGAATCCAATGAGATTGGAAAGTTTGGGTGAATTTCCAGGGAGTTTGGGCGGGGTGTGAAATTTTGACTAACTACACTACAAATCTACACTACTCCTTAGACGATGATCTAAGAAATGCGTGGCAGAGGGAAAATACAGTCGTTTTACCCACCCACCCATTCAAACTTATCCAAAGAACAACACAACTATTGGCTACTTCTTCATTCAATTTTAAAATTTTGGTAATGGGTTAGGAAACACATATACTTGGGATTGTGTCTACACTACGACACTGCCTTCGGCCTTTAATAATGGGACCTTTCGGCGGACACAACAGCTTATTTTTGGGGGAGAGGGAGAGAGAGAGAATCGTGCAGTGCATTGGCTTTTGGAGGTTGCAAAGAGGCACATATTAATCTTGAAATTACCCATGTATATATGTAATTAAATTATAGAGATCTAATTCTGGAGCTACAGTCCAAATTATTTTATGTTTGAACGTCTGTACATTATCACCATAATATTCACAGATATTTGATTTAGATTATTTTATTTGGTATAAATCTAATTCGAAAATTTGATAAATTATTCCCTAGATCCAATATTTAGTCATAAGATTAGACCATTTGAGGAAATTGAACCTAAGAATAACACATTCCATAGTTATGAGCACAACATTTTACTGTTAAAATATTAATTTTAAATATTTTTTTTATATAAATTAAATATTTAGATAATGTGGTCATCTAATATAATGTTAGAGTCCGACAAATAAAAAAATTTAAGATTGAATCTTATATTAATACCATTTATAAAAAAATCACATAAAATTTTTATATGTAGACACTACGTATCAAAATTATAATATTAAATTTTTAATAATTATATTTTTAAATGAGATGATCGTTTAATATTCTTAATAACGGTGTTATTACTATTATCATTGCATTAAAACACAAACGATTATATGTTGGACGTTTCCCGGTCCGTCCAAAATAAGCCTGTAATTTCCTTTTCTATAAGCAATAAAAAAAGTTTGCACATTAGAAGCAATGACGGCAAGTTGGTACGGTCCACGTCGACGTCAGTCATTTATGTATGGAAAAAGAAAATAAAAGTCATTATTTATTAATAAAATTATTGGTAGTGAAGTGGGGGAATTTAATTCTGTGTATGCAAATGCAATGCAACCTGTACCCTCGACTCTTGAGAAGCTTTATCAATCGTTCCTATCTTTGAGGGTCTATGCATGTGGGTCCCCTATTCGTCTTTTCTTGCTACACTATTTAATAATTTCAAACTTGGAAAAATCGGTTCATGACGTGGACCCGATTTTTCTAGTGGCTCCTCCAGGAAGAGGGGGGCGCCCCGCCGCCCCCCTTCCTGCCCCGCCACTATCGAACCACTGAACCGGCCTCTTTCTCGAATTTCTGGCTGCGGTTTATTACCAGAGTGGTCCGGAATTGAGGTGACCCGTTTTCAGTTTGATGTATGCACTATGCAAACAGTGGCTTGAGAATGATAGGCATGGGACTGTTCGGGTTCAAGTAAGTGTTTGCTTATAATTATCGTAATGTTGTTTGAAAAATTATAAATATTTTTTAAAATTATTAAATATTTAATAAATATTTTTCTTTAATGAACTGTCATACAAAAATATTCATAATTAATTATAATTTAAGATAATTATTAAGAGAGGTGGTTGTAATTTATGGAGAATCTTTTTGTATGGTTTTATATGATTAAATAATTAGATTGGGGAAAGATATGGTGAGAAGTGAAAGAAACAGGGACACATGGATATGAATAATTGAGGGGCCCAGCGCAATTGGAATAGTAGTCGTATACTTTTTCTTACATATGTACTCAAATGAAGACAAAGGAGGAGGGAGAAAGGGTGACGCCTATTTCATCACTCCTATTCTTTTCATTGAACTTGGACTCCCACAGACAGTTTTCCAAGTTTCTTGGTGCACATCCATATGCACATATATACCCTCTCTACTTTAATTATTTCCTCTTCTCATTATTAAATAAAAAATATACTTGCAATAATTATATTCTATTAAGCGATTCCCAAATAGTGGGGCACACAATTATTATCCAAAATATATATTCTTTTTTTATAAAATTACATTTAAATAAGTTCAACTTTTATTACTTTTTAACGAGTAGAATAAATTCCAAAAAAATTACATAATTATATATAAGAATAATAATTATAATTGTCCATCATACATACGTACAATTTTAAATTTAAATTATTGATTCAAATTAAATAAAATGAAGATTAGTGATATTTGAAGTCAATTTGATTCCAATGGAGGGGTAACGAAGCATGCGTTCACCTATCCAGCCTATGTTGAAAACAGTAACATTTGTGATTTCTCCCTCGTTTAAAATGGATATTTGTGCTCAAGAATGCACCTTTTTTTTTTTATTATTATCTAGTCATGATAAGTATTTCAATTCGCCAGATTTATAAATTCTCCAGAGATTTCATACAATAGATATATAATTATTTGGATAAATTACATTGAGATTTTATGAAATTTGATATAATCACAATACTCCGTATTGTTTGAAAAACTATCAATACATTTGATATATGACATAATTATATAATTATCGAATGATGAAGTAAAAATATCGACTTTCCGCTAGCTGAAATTTTAAAATTAAAAAAAAATATATAATGTTGAACGGATGATATTATATAAAAATAAAATATAAAATCTAATGTTGGAGGGAAGTTATTGTAGAAGCGATGGTGATAGGGGTTTGATAGTTGGATTTGATATTTGCAAGTTGGGGATTAGATGAAAGTGGAGGGGGTGTGACGTTATTATCCTCATATTTTTATTCAAATTGAAATTGGCTTTTGAGAGATTCGGAATGTTGGGGTTGTTACGTCACCACTTCTTCTTCAAACAAAAACCTTAAAAATATGTAAAATGTAATTCAAACAACAATTATTCTTCTGCCTACTGCTTTTCTTGGTCTGAACGGACACATAAACTTGCAAACCTCACCTCCAAGAATATTTGGCCTTTCATGTTATTTCAAGGCCACTTGTATATGTGCACTAGCCACTACTCCCTCTACCTCTACTCTTTTTTCTCAAATATAAATAATTTCATATTACTAATAAAAACAAGATGAAAATAAAATAGTTATTTTCTCTCAGTTGTGAAGAAATTCTTACATCATTTATCAATCATATCGTACAGTACATCAAATTTTGTTACGATTAAATTCTTAGATGTTCTTAGGACTACAGATGCTGTTGATGATGGAAGTTTCATGTGTTGGATTGGATTTAAAATAATATTTGTGACTGTAATTTGATTGGATCTCGAGACTTCATAACTCAAAAATAATTAATTGGGAGAGTATGATTTAATTCATTTTTCTAGAAATTTTGTTTATAATTTTATGCTTATCTTCTGATTTTTTTTTTTTTAAAAAAAAAGGTTATGAAACAACTTCCTAATTTTTTTTTTCAATTTTATTTCAAAGCTGATTGTTCAATGGCGTGCGACCAAATTTTATAACACGCTCGCCAACTAAATTGGCCTAATTCTCGTCCGAATACATTTTCATCTTCCGATACTATTAATAAAAATATTTATCCAAAACAATTACTGAAAGGAATTTCACAAAAAAAATACAAATGAATTCATACATACCAAGTATTTTATAATTTGGCTGCACGTGATCTCTAATAATGCTCAAATTGGTTAATTATTAAAGCGACCATTCAAAATTATTAAACAAGGAAAATATTATTATGTGAGATATTTTTTTCATTAGCACAAGAACCTGGTCGGCCCGTTAACAATGGGCCTTGCATTACAAACTAGCCCAACAGGCTAAATAATCGGTCCATGTCCTAACTAAAACATTTGACATGTAATTAGGTATATTGGTTTGGGCTTCTAATTCCTATATCATCTTTTATCGTACAAAATCATCTTATTCCTACACTGGATAAGGTTGAGCCCAAAGGTGAGACTGTGCCTCAATTTGCTGATATTAACAAAAAAATTGAACAAAGATTTATATTTATCTTTTATTGACTTATTACTAATTAATTACAAGTCAAATAACCTTTTTTATAATCAAATTACCCTTTTTCACTCGTTAATGCATGTGATGAGACACATTTTTCCTTCATTATGTAGTTTAGTAAAAAAAAAAAATGTATTTGGCCTATAATAAGTGAATTAAGGGTGAATATCGATTTTTGTTCAGTTTTTTTTTTTTTATTAATATAAACAAATTCAGTGAATTTTGATTAATAGATGGAAGCAAATTGTAATGGTACTAAATGTAATTTTTATAATTACATAAAATTAACATATAATTATTATTTTTCTCCTGGGGAAAAAGAAAAAAACTTTTCGTTTTAGTTGTTTTTGAATTATGAAATGCGTTGGTAGTAGAATTCCAACCCCCCCAAATTTCTTCGTCCTTTTTCGTCGCCCCGTTTTCTTTTCTTTTTCGGTTACTTGTTTGGTTTTCTCCCTATATTTCTCTCTTTATTTCCGGCCGCAGTGCAGCTTTTAGCTGTCAATGCCGCACACACCACCCCACCTCTACTTTATATTTTTGACGAAAATTATGAAAATCAATAATCATTTTGTGTTTTTTCTTGTTAAAAAAACACAAGAAATAAAGTAATAGATACGAATTAATTATTTAATCGTATCAAAAGTGCACGTATATATATATATATATCTTAATTTCCTTACTAAAATGGCTCATTTTGGCACACCATGAATTAATTTCCTTAAACTACAAAATTCTTAAATTATGGACCTAAGTGCCCGCTGTGTATCTTTTCTTATTGATGTTGAATTTTCTCATGAAATTGAAAAGTACCATAATATCCAATGAATAGAGGATCTTACCTTACTCTTGACCCATGTAGGGTCTAATACCCTATAATACTCATGGATATGGATAAAAGTTTAATACCTCAAAATAATTATGAATATTGATAAAGTTTAATACCCCCAAAATATTTATTTTTTTTGTTAATTTAAAATTATTGAATTTATAAATTTTTAGTAAATTAATTGACTAAGTTTATTTAATACCTATTTTTTTTAGACAATATATAATCATTTCAACGCATTTTCTATTTATAGTGATTATCGTATTGATATTTTGACAGTTAAGTAGCCCAGCTGAAAAACTTTACAATTACGAGAAGGTGGATCAATCCAAGTCTTACAAATGTAGCCTATTATTTATTTATTTCATTTTGCATAAATTATTTGATTTGAAATAATCAATATATTTCATTATTTTTTAAATCTTAATATGTAAAATAATATAATAAATTGTATCTAATACTAACAATAAATATTATATAACTCTAGTATCAAATCAAACAATATCGTATTCAATCAATAAAAATGAGTAATAATTAATAAGTAGTTTTAGTATCATTTCAAATAAATCTAAACTTTTTGAACCAATTCAAGAGGGGTCGTTCACATACAATTAGTTGAGACACCGATTGGTTTAGTTGAGGCCCCATATTGACTTAAAGATCATAAATTTGAATCTTACCAATATATGAGTTATTATTTTACTTTTATAGTAGGTGTCGTTCAATTTATTATTAATTGTTGAGTAGATAATTATCTAATATTGATTATTAAAATATGATTGTTATATATATTAATTGTTGTTACATATAAATATTCGATATTGATCATTACAAATATTGATGATTACTGCATGATTGTTATAGACATTAATTGTTGCTCAATATAGAATTTTAATATTATAATAATTATAATTGATTTCTTCACTAAATAATAGTTTACCACTCTCACTTTGAAAAAAAAAAAAAAAGTAATTTGTACCCTTAAAACATTTCCAATTTGAATTGTGTAAGAAACGGATCGGACCATATACATGTGGTAGCTAGTTAGTGAGGAATTAAAGCACATATATATATATAAGCACCAGGGTACTCCATGCATTAATTAATGAGTAATCATTGGATAACACAAGTCGTACTCACGGAATATAATCAATTCCCAGTACCTAAATCAAACGGACAACATCAGTCAAAATTACACGAAAACCAAATTACGACCCCTTTTTTTTCTGTGCAGCTCACCATTCGAAAACCGGTGTCTTTACACCCTTGGCTTCCATATGATCCCGACAACTTCTTTCTTGATTAATTAACAACGTTAATTATCAACAAAAATGTGGTGCATCCTGTATCAGTATGTACTGGACCCAGCGTAGAGAAATTAATCTTGTGGGTTTACGGCATCTTAACCACGTGCCAACATTCCTTACTTTGATGCTGAAAATCAGATGCTCTTTGGTTTGCGTGTTAACGTGTCTAGAGGAATGAGTTGGAACTGCATGAGATTGGATGGTAGAGAATTTTTCCTTTGAAGTCATTCCAAAAAGAAAAAGGAAAAAAAAAAAAAAAAAGAAAATACCTTAAGCTTTATAGCAAAGAGGGGTGTCCTGTAGTTTTTGTACTTCCTCAAAATTAACGCGGGAGTATTTTATTGGGAATTAGAGAAAATTAAAAATTCGAGAATTTTAACGTTACTTGATTCTCCGTATGTGCTTCCCTAAGATTCTTCTAATACTACTCCCTTTAGGTTTCCAAAGTCTTGATGCGATGTTTAATTCTATTATAAGATGGACACTTACAAAGGACAAGATGGGACAAAAAGTGAGTCAGCTTTTCTCCTCGTGTTTTTGGCTTTGCTATACAAATTCAGTTTTCTTTAATTTTGGGAGGGAGGGAGGGAGGGGGGTTTGCATATACATACTGTTTGGTAGTTGAGAGATGTACATTTTCACAAGAAAAAACAATTATGGGAATTTAATTGGTAGTTGGTGGTAATTGAAAATAGATTTGCATGGAGTAGTCTTTTTCACCCTGAAAATATGCTGTTTATTTTGAAATTGATGCATCATGATTTTGGTTTCTTGTCCCAATTTCCTTCTTCTTAATTTATATATATGCCTGCATATTTCACATCTGATTTAATTAAGTTGCATTTATTAAATCATGAAAGCATCGACTAATTGCACAAAAATCATCTCTTGCATGTCTTATAGTTGCTCAAGCTTAAATTTTAGATAGTCATTAATTTGTTCGCATCCCCTAATTTCCTACATCTATCCTTAACTTATGAGAATTATTTCGACATGAGCACTGATGTAGGGACCACATAGGCATAGTTAAAAGATTGAAATGCTTATAAAGTCGTTTAAAAAGTATTCAACACTGTAGATATTTATGTATTTTTGTTTGCGTCAGATTGATTATTCCATTCGTTCAATTCTCAACTGATGAAGCTCGATTTTCTATGTCTTTTTGATGTGATTGGTTTAAGTGGACCTCGTCAATCGATATTCCAGCTCTCCATATGCTAAATATGTACCGTTAATATATTTATTTGATTATTGAGTATACTCAAATTGACCTGATAGATTTAAATATCAAAGAATTATAACTAAAGCTAGCCAGTAGTGTTCCGATTCTTCTACGAGTGCAAGGCTATATAAACCACTTATACATTTGACCAAAGTCCACCTCAAAGTCGACCTCAAATTGGTCCATGGCATCAGCATTTAATATGTACATGTGTCCTTAGAATATTTTCAACATGGACGGTTAGCAAATGCATGTGTTTCATTAAACTGCGCATATGAACTTGAAACCATAATTTTCTTGAAGAAAAGATTAAATGACTCTCTGCGACATGATAAGTGTGTGTGTGTGTGGAGGAGGATTATTATTATTATTATTCCTCAGAATTGATTTTTATTTTAATGACCTTATTTTGGGACAAAGAAGGAAAAGCAGAAAAAAGAAAAAAAAAGTGTGCCACGTGTAGGGTGGAGAAAGGTCCAAAGTAGAAGAATTAATTATAAAAAGATAGATATATGGGCCCAAAGATATATAGCAAATACGATATTTATATATATATTCACATGATAGTGTTGGTTTAGAATCGTGTCGCGTCGCTTACATGCCAGGCCCGGTTTCTACATTTCCTCTTTCTGGTGGACATCAACAATTCCTACTGGATAAGCTTTTCTTACAGTATTTGGATATTTGTGCGGGTTTAATTAATTTCCTCGAAATATATATGCATATGACACACTACACTAGATAACTGCTGGATATAAATACATATACATATACACACACATACACATACACACACGTGTGTCTGTGTGTGTGGTTAGTTGGACCAGACCAAGTGGTGGGGTTTGGGCAATTAAGGAATATTGTTAATTACTCTAGTAACTCCTACTTGGCCTGGATAATTAGAATTTTAAAGGGTTATTTGGTCATTAGAAAGAATTTATGAATTAGAATAAGAATTGGTATTGAATTGAATTTGGCGGAAAGTATAAACTAGTGTATTTATAATAGGTCTGAGTTGAAGGGTGTTTTGTTACATTTTTTTCAGTGAATAATTGTGATAACATATATCTTTACAAAATTGGTATAAAGTCTATTAATGCGATCAATCATTGTACAAAATTTGGGAGTGTAACTCCAGACAAGTAATCTTGTCATCTTTGGAATAGAGCTCATTTGTTAAGTGGGATGCATATATAGTAATTAAACATTATTCTATTTGACCAATATTTAATCCTTGTGATGATATATGCAACTGTTTGGGGGTAGATTTCAGTCCTTCATAATGGAACCAAAAATCCAGGGCCAGATGGATGGGAAGATATAAAGATGGAAATCCTGAAACAGCCTCATCTCCTATCGTTATAGGCTTGGAAAATGACCCTCCCTTTGTTTTATTTACGCATGCACAAATCTTTGGCTGCGCCTTCACTCCTCTGAGGGCCCCTTGACTGCGATAACCTAACATGCATCTCCATTTTCAAACTTTAATTCTATTTATTTTTCTGAAGAAATATTAATTACTTAATTAACTTTCTAAAACAACCAAAAAAAAGAAAAACACAAAAAGCATATTTTCACCATCCTCCACATTCAGACATGACAACCTATGAATCCTACCTACCTATCATAAAGCTATGATGAATTAGTATTTCATTGTTGTCCCCACCTCAAAAAAAGAAAAGAAAAGGATTATTACCAGACTAGTTATCAGTTTCATGACAGACTCAGGGAAAAGACTGGAAACTGAAAAACAGTGAGTGTATATAGTTAGCAAAGAATGATGATACTACTTTATATATATATATATATATATATATGTGTGTGTGATGGAAAAATTCTAAACCAGACATTCTACTATCAGCTTTATATTTAATTAATTTGATTCAAGAATAACTGATTTGAGTAAAAAATATATATATATATAAAGAGCAATAAAAATGATTTGTGCATGATGATGATGATGATGATGATGTATATGTATAGCCCGTGAGTAAGCCAAAGCAAAACTGCTTTCAGTCTTTAGTATTACATGACAAAATCCAACTCCCACATACGGACAAACCTCCCTGGCCGGCCACCTCACAATCCACCAAAATCCACCATACGACCCCAACTTCCTCCTTCCTATATTACTCTTTCTCCATTCAATTCCCATCTCTCTTCTCTCTCTTCCGCTACCTGAAATTTGATTTTACTTTCTTCTTAGTTTTGCTTCTGTACGTAGATAGATTGTTGCAGCTGCTGCTGCTGATGTTCATATATGTATATATTCTGCCGAGAAATTAAAGTCTGCAAGCAGCTAAGATGATGAGGGTTGCTGACTTGACTGTAAGATTTTCTTGGGGATGAGAGCAGGATTTGCACTCACCAGTCCCTTTTCTGTGCATGGAAAGAAGAATAATTTTACTCCGTTGAAGGGGAAAAAGATGAACAGTCTATTTCTCTTTGATTCATTTCTTCTCTCCAAAAAGGAGTACAGCAGAGAGGGCAATAATGGATCGTTTCCCAATGGCCAGGTACCACTACTAGTCTAGTCCCTTTCTTTCCTTTCTGTCTCTTTTTTCCACTTCTGATCTCTCTCTATTTTCTTCTTCATCCTTTTCTTCCTATACTTACTCTTTCTCCTTGTCATAACTTACAACTTGTAACAAACACTCCGGACGCTACCCCTTCCCCCCCCCCCCTTCCACCACCCCCCCCCCCTTATCTA
>NC_026159.1:3987561-4040837 GCF_000512975.1 Sesamum indicum | reverse complement strand
CACCAAAGTCTCTTGGGAACTTTGGGGACGCTAATTGCATGGAACAGTTGCTCGTCCACTGCGCCAACGCCATCGAGAGCAACGACGCTACTCTTGCTCAGCAAATCTTGTGGGTTCTTAACAACATCGCGCCCCCCGACGGTGATTCGAATCAGCGCCTCACTTGCGGCTTCCTTCGGGCCCTTATCGCTCGTGCCGCCAAGAGCGGAAACTGCAAGCTGTTTACCGCCATGGCTAATGTCCACGCCAATGATTTATCCATGAACAATCACAAATTCTCAATCATTGAGCTCGCGAGCTTCGTGGATTTGACCCCGTGGCACAGGTTTGGTTTCACGGCGGCTAATGCAGCCGTGGCCCTGGAGGGGTATTCAGTGGTTCATATAGTCGATTTAAGCTTGACCCACTGCATGCAGATACCGACCCTTATTGATTCCATAGCTACCAGGCTTGAGGGGCCGCCGCTGGTCAAACTCACTGTAGCCGGGGCCATGGAAGATTTCCCTCCGATGCTCGATCTGTCGTACGAGGAATTAGGTTCTAAATTGGTTAATTTCGCTCGGTCCCGCAATGTCGTAATGGAATTTAGGGTCATTCCTTCGAGTTCTTCAAACGGGTTTTCTTCATTGATTGAGCAACTCAGAATGCAACAGTTAATACGCGTCGAAAATGGTGAGGCGCTCGTGATAAACTGCCATATGATGCTTCATTACATACCAGAAGAAACCCTATCTTCAGGGGTCCCAAACACGAGTTCACCCATAGAGAGCACATCCCTTCGCACCATGTTTCTCAAGGCATTACGAGGTCTGGATCCCACGATAGTCGTGTTAGTGGATGAGGATGCCGATTTTACATCAAACAATCTAGTGAACAGATTAAGGTCGGCATACAATTATCTATGGATACCCTATGATACAGTGGACACGTTTCTTCCCCGGGGGAGCAAGCAGCGGCAATGGTACGAAGCCGACTTATGTTGGAAGATTGAAAACGTGATTTCACATGAAGGGCCTCAGCGAGTTGAAAGACTTGAGCCCAAGAGCAAATGGGTTCAGAGAATGAGGAATGCGAGTTTCAGAGGAGTTGCTTTCAGTGAAGAGGCGATTACAGAAGTGAAGAACATGCTGGACGAGCATGCGGCTGGTTGGGGGCTGAAGAAGGAAGACGAAGATCTCGTGCTTACTTGGAAAGGACACAACGTAGTGTTTGCTACTGCCTGGATACCTGCTTAATTTGATGGTACCTTGAGCTTAATTAATTTCAGATTATTAATTCAGTTTACTGTTTCAGCATAGTTCACTATTTGTCTCCAAATGTACTGATGATCCATCATGATCAGAATATGTAGTGTGTATGAATAATCTTTTTCTGGCTTCATTGTGCATGATTCAGACATATGCATGTTATATAGTTTAGTTTTTGACAGTCGTCAGAACAACACACAAATTCACTTGATGATCATGATGGGATATATGCCGCAGTTGCCTTGTATAGCTTATGATGTCATGAGCAGCTTATTTGGCATTATATTTTTTACTCAAATCAGATTTAATTAAATTAAAATTATTATATATCAAATGTGATACACTTATTATATGATTCGTAATTTTCCTTCAATTATACACTAATTATATAATAAATCTATTATACTTGTCATATAATTACTTTAAATGTAATCATATCTAGTTTGGATTAAAATTTCCCACAACACAAATGTTTTCGCTTTTGTCGAGTTCAAAGAGGATTAATGCCATGTTCATTCGTCATTTTTATGTCCTTTAATTACCACAAAAAAAAAAAAAAAAGAAAAACACACCACAGGATGAGCCATTTTAAGATAATAAAAAGTATCATGTACAATTCACGTGTAGAAATATATTTTTAAAGATTAATATATCGCTTATTAGTTATAAAAATATTGAACTCATAATTTATTATATTTCTATCATCGAATTATTAGTTCCAATTATATTGGTATTTTACTTCTATTTATTATTGGTATTTTACTTCTATTATATCATTAAAAATAAACAAATGTAACTTTTAGATTCTTTCATATTTTTTCTATTCTTTAGTTCCTTATGCAATTTATTTTAAAAATTAAAGATATATAAGTAAGAAATTAATTCATGTTAATCAGTTTGGCCTTTGGTGTGCTTATTATATATATACTTTGAAATACTTTATAGAATCTACAGTTTCTGATTCTATTTTTTCTATCATAAAATATTATTTTTCTTCTTTTAGAATATTCAATCATGCACATATTAGCATTGTTTTACTTTAGTATATTATGGTAAAAATCAAAAGTATGTGAAAGTACAATTTCAAAATAAATTGTCACAATTAATATATATTAAAATAAAAATTAATTAGTTAGAACTCACTCATTTAAAAAAAAATTAATTTAACAAGATTGATAATTTTTATTTATAATTTCATAATATTGATTCTTTTATATATATATACACGCGTGTGTGTAAATATAGTTTTTAAAAGTTTATATTAGTATTTTATGTGTTATTCTTATTTTTATTCATTTTAATTTTTTTGTGCCCTAGTAAATTAATATTTTTAGAGTGTTTAAAAGTATTTTCTAATAAAATTAATAGTGTGGAAATATTATTTGCTTTTTTATTTTTTTAATTGGATATACTTATATTGTTCAAGTAGTATAAGGTTTTAGGATTCTTAAATAATCTTTTTTGATAGAATTTTATTCTTTTATAACTAATTTTGTTTTATTGTTAAAAGTATTATTATTTTAAGTAAAGGTACTAATGTCGTTTCATAATGGGAACAAACACATGAGATATATTCACACTTTTATATATAGTATAAATTAATCTAAGCTTAATTGACTTTACTTGCATGGTTTATATATATATATATATTGCAGGAAACAAATGTAATAATACTTGTAAATTTTAAAATTCATCAATTATAAATAAATAAATAATTATATTATGATTTATAGCGTGTGAATGTCAAATATTAATAAAATTGTTAAGGAACAACTATATATTTTAACTGCAGCACACACATATATATATATAGAGAGAGAGAACGACATTGATTACTATTTGTGATTGGGGCGGCGGAGGGTGGGGGGGAGGGGGGAGGTTTCCAAGTTCCTAATTACCGCTTAAATGAAACATAATTGGCTCAATTTTGCATTTCTTTTCGTAGACAAATTAATAATGCAGTCTCTGGGTTTTGTCTGGGTATTTGATCCAACATCATCCTCATTCGTCATGCTTTCAATGTCCCAATTAAAGAATGTTGGTAGATTCGTTCAGTACCAAAAAAGTGCGTCATCAATTCATGAATGGAAAATTTTAGTTTGGATCCACTCAATTGAATTTAAATTAAACATATATTAAGTATAATATATTTATTGTTTAATTAATATATAATTGAAGAAAATAATTAATTACATAACAATGTAATATAGTTATTATGTAATTGATTTTGTTTGATCAAATTTAATTTCATAATATTTTTTCTTGATCAACTTGAGAAATGGCTCAACTATAAATAAAATAGAGAGAGGAAACATAATATATGTTAGCAAATCACGTACTAGTCCCCAACTTTAGCTTTACTCTCAGTTTTATCGCTGCTATTTTAAATCATAAATTTGAATAATACGCAAAGTATATATAGCTATGAATGAAGAAAGAATGGATGCTATTCCTCTATACACAGAAAATGCATCACTTTAGCAGTCATGGTATCTTCCAAATACCAAAAACCATATGCATAGCAATGTTATTAGCTTGTTTGGATCACTAATGATTCCACTCTTCATCTGCGAAATGGCGCTCCCAGCCTCCCTAGCTAGCACTCTCGGTAAGGGTATGATGCATCGAGCGGATGATTGCCTCGCCTCATTTCAGAGGGAACCTCAAAGTGGCTCGATTTTATTATATTTCATCCATATCCCAATCTCATTCATTTAATACCCTTTTAGTGTCACTGACATAACAGACATCGGGCCATCGTCGTGCAACCCATATCCAATCCAAGTGAGTTCACTTCATTTGAACACCGTTCGTGCATATGGCCAAGCAAATAGCAGAAAACCTTCAATTAAAGAACAAATGTCGGTGTAATTCCGTAACCCCGATACAGTGTCTGTTTTGATGCACCAAGCGTGGCTTATATCATGGTGCGTAATTTGTGCAGTGCTGACTAGCTAACCAGAGGATATCATAATAGAATTCCTGTGAATCTTCAGCGGCTCATTAAACAAGTAATTGTGCCAGCTAGCGCACGGCCTGCATGTGCCCTTTACTGAACATGACTACTGTCGACTTGATGGAGAGCCTGTCGTCAGTGGTGTCCGGCGGACCACATCAGGCCCTCCATGGAACTTGTGGGAGGCCTTCACCTATACGAGGCCCTCTCGGTTAAATGTTATCCCTCCCACTTTTATACTTAACATAATTTTCATTTGATGTTTTAAAAATTGATAAAATAAAAATCTTTCAAATTAATTCATATTTCAATTTACTAGGAAAAAAATGATAAATAATTTAGTAATGAATGTATAAAACATTAAAATCATCAGTGATAGAAGTAGTACAGCATTAAAATCACCAGACTCTCTCTCGTTAAAGTTTGGAGGAAAAATACTGATACTAGTAAAGAAAAATTGTACGACTTTTCAATTTTGCTCTTCATTTAATATTCTCATCTGTATTTTTGCACTTATAAACAAATAAACATAATATAATAAAAAAATATTACATAAGAATGTTAATTGATGGGTAAAATTAAAAAAAATATGTTATTTTTTGCTAAATTAATTATTTTTATCCGAACCCTAATGCAAAGAGATCATATAGAAACAATGAATTTTTAAAAAGAATTTAAGTATGACTTTGAATTTTCTTTTTAGAGAAAATATAATTTTATATTTTTAGATGAGATTCAAGTATAATTAATCAAAAAATAAATAGATAACATCATTTATCTCAAGAAGATACATTCTGAGATCGTGGGCCCTATTTCATTGATGTTTAAAAATCCACCAGGCTTGTCTACTTAGGCCATCCATACCTAAAAGGGATTCTGGGCCGAGCACACCTGACCACTAGACCTTTTTAAGAAAGTCTCCAGATTCGAGTATACCATTACCACCCTAATGTTAGGTATAAATATACATATTAATTAATATATCATATGACTGTTCAAATGTTTAAAATGCTTCCAAATGCTTAGGGAATTTCATCTTTTTAATGTTACAATTAAACTACAAAAGGGTCTATTTACGTACTACATAAATTTTTATTTTAAGACAATACTTATAATCAATAATATCGACAAAAATTCTTATATGTTAGTCAAATTTCAGTTGAGATACGGGGAATGTTTGACAAAAATAAGGGTGCTATTTCATTTAAAATATTAGAATTCTTATAGATGTTAGGTTTAATTAATTAATCAATAGAGACATATACAATTAGATATATCATTAAAAGTTTTTATGAATTGAAAAATATGATAAAATATTTTTTCAATTTAAATTACTATATTTTTGTGACACATGCTTCGTATTAATAAATAGTGATAAAAATTTATATTTTTGCAGGACATTGCTATGTATTTACAAACCTTTTCAGCGGACATACTATATGCTTCCCAAGCTTAACGAGAGTTACCATTGTAATCCGAAACAAATTCAAATAACATAAATATGAATCATTATTTAATTTGCTAAACTTCTACTAATTATAGTCAATGATGAATTACTCTTGTTTTTTCTTATATATTTTTGTTGTCTTGTTCGTTGTTGATACAGTATTTCTAAACATCTGTACGTACAAATCTGATGTAGGTCGCGCGAAATCAAGATTTTCGGATCGGATCGCTGGGTTGAGATCGTTGAATCCTTCTTTCGAGTTACCTATAGTGGATCCTGAGAACATAGCAAACGTAAGACTAGCCGAGAAGCCCTCGGCGATGGCCCTCCGATGCTTAACTTAGAAAAGGTGGGGTCGAAAATATGATAACGAGATCGAGTGAGATCACAAATTTGGCGGTAAAAATAAGTGGTGAAAACGTATTTGAATAATCATAAATGAAGCTATTTATACTTGTACGGTACCCTCTATGTGTGCGACACGTGGCTCCAATGAAAGCGGGTCATGTCACCCCCTGTAACGTCTGCTACTGCCGCTGCTGCACCTGTGCACCGGGCCCCACCCGCGCAGTCATAGGGTGCAGTCATAGGAGGCGTATAAAAGTGCTAAAAACAGGAGATATTTTTGTAATTATGTAATTTTCCTCATCAAAATCACAATTTAATTTTTCAATTATTGTATTCATAAAAAAAAATCTTCAAGATTCATTTAAAATATAGGAATATATATACTTCCAATTTATTTTGGCGAATCGACTTTTTTTAAACTCCTTCGCTTGGAGGGTCGAGTACTTTTTTTTTTTGGGGGGGGGGGGGGGGGGGGGGGCATTGGGTCCTGGACATGTAACAGTTAGGTATGGTGTGATTTGGGGCACATAGCCACACGTTCCATCTATCTCATGTTCCTGTTTGGTAGTAGGCAATATGTTGACCTCAACCTCGGATAGTACTTTTCATATCACTCACAGAATTTTGGCCTGAAAGCCATAATGATTGGAAAGCCAAACAGAACTCCCCCACCCCCCTCCAATTTTACATGAAACCAAGTTTTAGAGGACCATTAGTCGCTCACTTCTTGCTTTCTCCTTGGCTATTTCACGCTTGTTAAAAAAACACACGTGCCTTTGACTTTCCTATGACCTGAGAAGAAGCTTCCAAAAGGCCAGCGCTTACGCCATAATCTTCTTTCTCTCTCTAACACCACCACCTTCGAAGCTCGATTATTGTTTCTCCTCAAATTACCAGGTTTTATTTGTTGAAAGAAAGAAGGAATTCGTGTCCGATGTTTGGAGTTAGTTCTTTAATTGAATCAGGTGAATTTTTTTTCTTTCCCTTTGGTGTTGAGAGTTTGATGGGTTTGTTGATTGGGTTTCTGTAAAGGGATTTTTTGAGAAGTGAGAAGTTTCACTTTGGATTGAATAATGTTTTACTTCTCGGCGTTGTTTTGGTGTTTTTTTGTGTGTTTTGTGTTGAATCATGCTGTGATTAGGCTTGTTCAAGTGTGATTATGTGCTGAGCCTTTTGTCTTTGATTTGTGAAAAAATTGGATTATGACAATATGAAGTGATGTAAAGTTGTTCTGAGTTTGGATTGCATATGGGTTTGCTCAATTTTGCAGAATCTTGGTCCACTGCGTATCAGTAAGTACTGTTGACCATTCTCACTGAGGTTGACTTGTGATGGAAACGGACAGAAATAAGGTTTTTGTATCAAGAATTCGGAGACGGATTGCTCTGATTTTTTGTTGTGACGTGTTGGATTACTTCTACACTTTTTGATGGTAACAATGAATTTGGGAGTCAAAATGCCAGGAGATCGGCATTGCCCCCGAATTGATATTATTGAGCTGAAACATCATATTGAAAGGAGGGTTGGTCATCAAAAAGCCGAGAAGTATTTCAATCTTCTAAGTAGATACTTTAGTGTCCGACTTAGCAAATCTGAGTTTGATAAGCACTGTATAGGGTTATTAGGGAGAGAGAATATCCACCTTCACAATGGACTTATTCGAGCTATTATAAAGAATGCTTCTATTGCCAAGTCTCCTCCACCCAAGGATCAAAAGGGGCAATCTTCATTGAATGTGAAAGTCCTAAACGGGTATCAAAGTAGTCTTCAGACGCTCTGCAGGGATGTGTTTCCTCAGTCTCCGAGGAAGGGGAGGACTCCCATCCTTCGTGATCGCAAGTGCAAGGACCGACCAAGCCCACTTGGGCCCCACGCAAAGCCCCGTAATGTGGCAGGTGAAGATCCGTTGCTCAAGGTTCCCGAACAGCAGAGTGCTACTGAGTTATTATCTTTAGGTAGTCGACCTCCTGTGGAAGTAACATCTGTTGAAGAGGGTGAAGAGGTAGAACAAGTTGCTGGAAGTCCAGGAATTCATAGTCGAAGCCCTCTTACAGCTCCTCTTGGGGTTAGTCTCCATGCAAAAGGAATGAGGAAAGTGTTAGCCCCTGGATTATCGCCCGTTATCAATTTGGATACCTGCTATAACAATGCTGAGCTTCCTGATACTCCTTCTTTAAAGAAGAGGTTGGAACGCGAGTTGGCGATGAAGAGTTTAAATGCGTCAACATATTGTGTCAACTTGTTAAACAATGGGTTGGATGTGTTCATAAAGAGATTACTCAAACCCTGTCTGGATTTAGCAGCTTCACGGTCTGAATCCAAGCTCCCAAATAAAGTTCATCATCAGGCATTTGTAATGAATGGAACCAGGCCCTTAACATCTGCACAAAAATCGTCTGTGTCTGTGTCTATGACAGATTTTCGAGTTGCGATGCAGTCGAATCCCTGGATACTTGGAGAAGATTGGCCTGTACAGCTTGAGAAGGTCGTGATGCGTGCATCAGAAGATTGTATGGATGGATAGTGTGTTAGTTGTTATATGACTCTGACTGTGGAGTTGCATCTCGATGTGGTGACTTTCGTCGTGACACTAGAAGATATGCTAACAGTGTTTTTCACAGAATTCATGTGATCTTACGTGGTCTGAAGCTGCGGAAAATTTTGGATGAGGTTTCTTGGGTTGTACATATGTCACAGAGCTGATTATTTTGGGAGTTCTTACCTCATAAAGTATAAAGGGATATGGATACTTGTAAGATGTAGCCATTTCATATAGTTCAGGTCATCCTAGTTAATATTGTATTTGGTTCATCTCATTGGTCTTTTATCTGTTAATAAATCTTATTTTATGTCGTACATGTGGTGTTATCATACAGCTTCTTCTGCCCTCCCTACCAACGAACACACACGGATCAACCAAAAAAAAAGAAAAAACAAATGAATAGATAAATAAACATAAAACTGGAAAGTAATGAGGTTCGATATACTTCTTCTGATCAAATTCTTCATGTTGTGAGATGCTGAATTCTGATTTCTCCATGGGAAAATCTTTTATTCTTTTTCTTGTTTTGTAAATAAACTCTCTTGATGGAGGTAATGTGAATTATGTGTGGCAGTAATATTTATATTTTGTTTAGTCTATGTTAAGAATGGACGTGTCTGGATTTATTACAGCCTGAGTAACAGATGTTAATTGCAAGTTATTAAAGAGAATATTCTGTAGGCAGTTTAATAGCATAATCCTCTAGAATTCTGCATGCTTTGTAAGAGAAGTTAGGAAGCTTTAGATTGGAAATATTTCTGTAAAAATCGTGATTAGTAATGGTCTTAATAGATGATCTCAAACTTGATTGTTGTATGGGCTTATTAGGATTTTGATCGACCAAAGCATGTACGTGATGAGTGCAAATGTATTCAAACTTAGCCATGTAGCCTCATACAGAGTGTAGCTCATGATAACCCAGTCCCTCATCAACCAAGAATAATGATATGTTGGTAGGTTCTTGTTTCATTCTACTCTGTGAATTTGCAGAATACACAAAAGAGCAGTACCATAATTGCTTCCTGTAACAAATTGCAAATTTGTCCACTAAGAAGATTGACAGGTGTCTATGTGAAACTCCTACGTAATTGCATTCCCTTGTTCATCATCCGTTATTTCCTGTATTGTCCTTTCGAGTTGCTGTGATATTTCGTTGCTGCAGATGTAGAGAATGTTGAAGTATATTGTATGCGTGTTGTTTAAATATTTCCACATGCCGAACTTCATTGTTTTTACATTCTTTCATTTACTTTCTAGTCCTTCAATCATGCTCAATTCACCTCCGCAAAGTGCTTGAATAGCTGAATAAATCATGAAAGCGTGTGAGTTGGAGGGCAGGAACGAAAGCCGGAGAAGCTAAGCAATGCAGACAGCTATTTCGAGGTATTGGGCTAAACGCCTTAATTGGTTGGTAGCCAACGCCCCTAAGCTGTAGGAAGTTTGTTAGACAGGGATGAATTGAAATGGACGAGCAGAGAAAAGAGCAAAAGGAGATGTATTTTGAGGCGAAAAGACAATTCACAGCTTGAAACATGTTTGGGTATAACTTGTTTTTGGGTCAAATGGTGCAAGAATGGAACAAAATATATTGATGTTCTCATACTTAAAAAAGGAGGTTGAAACCAAGAACCAATTCTGGGGATGAGAATTCAAGTTCAGAATAATGTGATATGCACCGGAGAGAGTGGGCCTAACTGCCGTTTGCTAACTGGCTTTGCTTAAGCTTACTGAAGACCTTTTAGTGCTTTCTGAAGCTACCAGTTTCCATTTCAAACTGTTATTCTTGATATTATCCTTTTCATGAGTGAAAGTAAAACCATCATGACACTATGCTATGAAGTCACAGTTTAAAGTTATGTTTGTCTTGAAAAGTAGGAACTCTTTAAACTGGAAATAGTTTTAGGGGCTGATGGGTTGCTGCTGTGTAAGTTCCCTCAAATTTACATTTCACTCCCTGATGTCTAGTTGGCAGGTTCTTGAGGGTCATGTGCAGGAATTAGTTTCCTTGTTGTTCTCTGTTTCCTAGAGGATTCAAATCCTGTTATTCTGCATATATTAGTGGATTCTCTAGTTCTACTGTTCTATTCTTGTTTCTGATGCTAACATGGGGACGGCCTGTTTCTTGTCGCTCTATTTCCTTTTTGGCAGGGCCCAATAGCTTAAAGGTTAGCGCAGCAACGTAGCAACATGCTGATCACATTAGTGAGAACTGGTATCACTTTCACATCTATAATTGTCGCATGTGGTTTGGTATCATTGTTTATTTATTGCTTAAAAACCCAAATACGTTGATCTTTTTGTTGGTCAGAGTTGGCTTTCTTTGAATGTTCTAATCTTCTTGTGACTGCTTAATGGCTACGATCACTTATTCCTAAACACACAGTTAATTCATACTTTTCCACTCCCATTGTATAATTTCTCCTTAGAGCTTCCATCAGATTGTCCTTTTCAGACAAAGTAGGCCTACCATGAAAAGGAAGCATACTACCCGCTTTGCGTGTAGCATCTTCTTTTCCAGACCCTTTTAACAATTGGCTTTTGTTTTATATCTTTCATAAATCATCACTTCGTCTCTAATAAAATAGTGATTAGCAAAGTAGGATATCTTTGACATTACAAATCAATAATTAGCAACTAACTAAACAAGCTTATCTGATTTAGATGTTTTATTACATCCTTTCTTCACTTCTTGTTTGTTGATTCTTTGACCCACTGCTTTCCTATACTTGTCCTCATTGCATAGTTAATACGACTTTTCAATGGGTTTCAGAAACGTTTATTTGACAGAAAACAGGAAAGAGGTTTCGATGAGCAGACACGTGCAGATACAACCGTGAACATGTTATCAGCCGATGTGAAACTTAAGACTTAGCATATATTCGAGAATGCTGGTTCAATAATGTGGAATATGAAGGTAGGTTTTCGAAATTTTCTGTCTAATAACAGGTGCAGTCTGGCTTCTAATCGTCTGGGGACCAGCTGAACAGGCAGCAGTATTTTTTCATACTGTGGATGGAATTTTAGTTTAAATAGAGAAGCAATGGTTGGACATAGCCTAACATATCTTTCAGAAGTACTCTAATTTTCTCATCAAAATTGAAAACACAGCATACTGTAACTTTTCTTTCAATTTTTTAAAAGAAGGAAATGACAGAATTGAGGGGACTTTGTGCAAATACGTTTTCATCACACTCAATTCTTTTTATCTCACAATTGACATCAATCAAACACAGAACAAATTGAAAATGAATTTAATGAAATTTCTTTAACCCTGTAAGGTCCCGATTTGCATGTCACAAAGAAAGAAATAAACCCAAAAATCGCCAACCATGGTTAAGGGCAGCACTGTATATATATGTATATATGTATTATTCTTATCAGTTTCTCTTTCCAAACTTTCACTCTTCACTTCTTAATTAAATCTCCCGCAGTCAAAACGGATATTTCCATTTCTTGCGGTCTTGACTCCGACCCGGCCTAACTTAGTGATGGCCTGGATGAAGGCAGCATTAAAGGCTTGCGGGTTGGAGGCCCATGTATTAACAGTGTTTCTGGATCTTGTGTCCGTAAAGAGAACTTGGTCCGAGGTGAACAAGCCCTTGCCTTGGACGAGATTCTTGAAGTATGCGTTGTCGAATTTCCTGGGCGTGGTCGGGTCCATATCGATGGCTATTCTCGGATCCACATTTATTGGGCACATTCCCTGCAGTTGGGTCGCGTACTGCTTATTTAGGGTCGGATCCACCGGGTTCTGGCGGCTGAAATTGTATATCCTGTTCGAAAATTTGCTGCAATGGGAGAAACCCAAAGTGTGGCCCGCTGCACAGAAACAGGAAGCGTGAATCAGTCCTTCCTGCAGTGACTTGAGGAAATCAAACCTTTTCTTCTTACATGTTTTCCAAGTGACAATCACGTTGATATGGACCCATTCTATTAATTATTGAAAGACAAAAAAAACTCTTCAACATCTTGAAAATTATCACAAGTCATGGTTCCGTAGGTTTTGGTTCAAGCTAAATCAGATCGACTCGACAAACATTATTATAAATTTAAATTATGCATAGCATCTTTTATCAAGAAAATGCAGTCCTCTATCATTTTGATATGGCTAGTTCAAATAGACTACTACTATAACTATCCCAACAATTACGCGCTAGGTACAAACTCCAAACTTTTTGTCCAGTTTAGTTGATAATAACAATTCAATTAGTTTGATTCCGATCAAATTTAATTTGAATAATAATATTTTTAGAATTGAGGTAATGGTTGACTTTGCAATTTGAGAGACTTGATCAATTAGCTGACAAATTACTAATGTCTTTTCTTTATCTTATCTTAATGTGTGATCTGCTGGAACAGATAATACGACCCAATAATTATATATAGAGAATGTGTGGCAAACACGAATAAACCAATTTAATATAAAGTACTTGGCAGAATCGACATGCGAAAATTGAACTGTGGTGAAATGAATGTCGGAGGCGAGTAGTAGAAAATTACCTGAGAGAGCAATCATGTCAGCCTGAGATAGGCCTCTTGAAGCAAACATTTTGTTCAGCTGATCCAAATTGAAGGTTGGCTGAGGCAGATTCCCATTTACACTTGCCGCTGTCGACTTCAATCCATCCAGTCTCCCCAGTTCCACTGGATATGAAGGCCCGCCAGCCTGCAACATTCATTTTTCGATCTGATGATGACGAGAAGATTCCTTTTATTAATTACTGAATAAAAGGAAAACCGAGAAGTTATAGCTACAGACCAGGTTAATGACATCGCGGGTGGCCAATGCAAGAATATCCGCACAGGACACCTTGTTTCTACACCTCGGGACAGCGTCCACCGCTGCTTTAGCTTTAATCACGGTGTCGAACCCGTCGCCAGCCAGGGATAAATTGTCCGGATGATCCTTTTCGGCTGTATTCCCCGGAGTCGACGCGATTATCACGGATGCATCACAACCCTGTGCACGCAATTATGATTAGCAACAGAGACTTCCCGGTCGTGAAAAAAGAAAATATGTGTAAGAGTATGTACCGAAACAAAGCAATCATGAAAGTAGAGACGGAGAGTTGCGGGAACAGTAACAAAGGTCTGTTTGAATTTCGCGGTGACGGCTTGTCGAACAATGTTCTCGACGTCGGGGCAGATGTTTGCGTAGTAATTCTGTTTGAGTTGAGCAGAGACGCTGCCCGAGAACACAATAACACCCAGAGAAAGTGTGAATAAAGTCATTAGAAAACTGGATTGACCCATATTGCTCTTCCTAGGATTATTGCAAGACAACTAGTGGAATAATCGATGGCAAATTGTTTTCACAGACAATCTACCCCTATATATGTACATGGGCTTGATGAGTTCAAAGACAAGATAAATAATAATAATCTAATAGAGAGAAGTGGTCGTATAGCCAGTTGGCTTAGAATCTTTCTACAACGAAGAGAGCATTACTGTAAGTTAGTGAATATATTTATATGATTTTGAAAGAGACGTTTGATGGTGGCTTTGTCCACGGCCGCCTTTGTTTTTTTATCACTTGTTGTTGCGACTGCCCTCCTCGTCCACTAATAATACTACTCTTCTTCTCTTTTTCACTTTTTGTTTCTGGGAATTGAAAGTGAGAGAGGGTCTACTGCATAATGGAAGAGGGGAAAAGCTGAAGGGAAAATGATTGGCAAAAGAGAGGGTAGCTGGAGGCCATATACGGCTTAAACTCTTAAATACTATAACTTACCAATAACTATAATACTCGTAAATTGATAGAATTTGAATCTGAATTTATAACTTCTTCATCAGCGGATTTCAACTTCGCTCACTAAATTAGTCTTCGTTGGCGGCAGGTAGTACGTATTTAACATTAATATAGGGAAAAATGCAAGCAACCCCCTTGTGATATCGCAAATGAGCAAATTACCTCCCTATATTTTTTAAAATACAACAATTTACCCCCCTATGATTTTTAAAATGAAGTAATCTACCTCCCTATATAAGGAGGTAAATTGCTTCATTTTAAAACGTATAGGGAGGTAAATTGCTATATTTTTTTCATAGGGGGGTAATGTGCTCAACTTTAATATCACAGGGGGATAAATTGCTATTCCCCCCATTAATATATATGGGCTTTCATTCAAATCATTATATATTTTTATTTTTTTTAAAAAAGATCTTATTTGAGTATGATTTAGGAAGTGTTTCGCTAATTTTATTTAAAGTATTTTATAATTTTATATATCTTATGAAATGTTTTTGTAATTAATATGATAGAAGTTGAAAAAAACCGTTAATATCTAAAAGTTAAGTTGGGAATCTTACTGTTTTTTTAAATGAATAATGAGTTCGAAATATTTTATATTTGGATCTTATAAACTCTTTTTTTATAAAATTTATCAAATATTTTTCAACATTTTATAAATTTTAGAAAATCTTTTGAATTAATTTTTAACATCTTATAATCTCACCCAAAACATCCTCTCCGTTGTATTTAACAAATACATAACATAGTGTTATAGTTGTTCTATAATTAATGATCATTGTTTTAAAACTATACATACAGAAAAAACAATATTTTCTATCTCGTAATTTAGGGATTTAATACTTTTGGTTCCGTTGGTTACGTGATTATCACTTTCAATCAGTAATTTAAAAAAAAAAATTACTTTTGATCTTACTGCACCTTTCTGTTAAGTTTTTAACGGAAAAGACCACGTGACAGTTAATTTTTTAGAGCACTTAACATCCATGTGATCTTTTTCCATTAAATATTGAATGGAATGGCGTCATGATACCAAAAATACCACTTTTTGGAAGTTATAGGATTAAAAAAAAAAATAATAATTTCATAATTAATAAGACTAAAAGAGTAAATATCCTAAGTTATGGGATAAAAAAATATTATTTTTTCTTAATTACATAATAAGTGATTTAATTGAGTGTAATAGGCCCAACTTGAGAAAATACTGCTATTATAATGCAGATGGTCCCGTTCACTCGCTAAGGGAAAAAAAAGAGAATTATATTACGATTTCGTGTGATATTACACATATCTTTACTATTTTTGTGGGTTCAACACTTTGTATTAAGCTGTCGTGCATTTTGGATGAGACTTGCAAATATAAGATTCTTTCTAATAGTTTCGGAAAAAAAAAAAAAGATTTTATTAATATGTCAAAGCATCCCATGTTGTAATACATATATCTTGGATCGTGTTTATCATAAAAGTATGTTTGTATATATTTTTGGATCGTGTTTGGTCTAACAATTTGATGTACATGCTGGCAATATAGATGTACGTGGTACAGGCTTGTTCCTCAATAGAATATGCTGGCTCCTCCTCATGCCCTAAAATAGTCCAAAAGAGTAGACTATTATACTCTTACTAACGTAGCCAAATTTCCAATGATGAACAACAATTTTATTTCATTTTAAAAGATGCGATACCCAAAATTTACAAATTTATGAATACACAATGACGTTTGGTAATTATAAAATAAACCACATTGGAACTCATAAGATAAATAATATATATATTTATTAGGATATTTGTTGTTCCTTGATCCAGTTTTAAATTCACAATTAACTAAAAATAATTGCTCCAACGTATTTGGTATGAGCTACGTACTTAGTTCCCGTGTGCAAGGCTTCAAGGTCGATTTGTACCTAGGTTGTACACTATTTCGAGCTTTAGTTCTCGAGTCATGCGTCTACAGACGCATTTAGGAATATATTAGATTGGACAAAATAATAATTTTTCTCTAAGTTAGTAATATTTGATTCATGGATAAAGCTTAGTAAATTAGATGTAGAATGAATTATTTACCTAACATTTGGGATTGAGAGGTATTTATAGGCATGGACACTGATCCAGCCACATCAAAGTGACATAATCCGCTGATAGCTGTCGATGTGATGAAGAACGAATGTTCAAATTTTGTAACGACATCATCAAGTCGGATCGACCCGCTCTGATCCTCAAGATTATTCTATTCTTTTTTTTTTCTGAATAATCTGTTAATAATAACATAACTGGTGGTGTGGAACCCCACATCAATATTGTGATGATCATGGAATCAAGAAGCCAGAGCAGCCTGCAGCCCTAATCCATATGAAGGGACATGTTCGGAGAAATTAAAAATTAAGAAAACAAATCAGTTGCTCGTTGGTTGCAAGATGAGGGAACAAATAGCAGTTGATATCATATTAGTAGTACCATATGCACTAAGACTTGGACTAGCTAGTTAGTGGCACCATTATGTGACACATATATATATGATGATTGATTGAGGTTGAACCCACTCAGATTTTATTATAAAAGAAGCGTATGATGTGAGGAAAAAGATTCCAACCAATAATTGTTACTTCATTTACTACAATGTCTCTTGGACATCATGAAAATATTTAAATGAGACACTCAATTTTACTACAAGTATTATTGAAAATAACTTCACAGTTAATTCACGCTATTGTAATTCATGAATAATATCATGAATTTCAATATTAATTACTATATTAATAACATATTAATTATTATCATTTAATAATATTCATAATTAAACAACAATTATTATTACAATAAATAAACAACTACTACTAAAATAGCTAGGTTAATACTTACACACAATGTTTTGAAACCAAACCATTTGTTGATATGAAAAATTAAATGGGTTATGGGTCACTAGTTCAACCGTTAGGTCAATCGTAGTTGGACAAGTGACGTTATATTTATGTTATAAATAAATATTAATATTTAAAAAATAACATTCAATAATAAATAATTATTAATATTACTTAACAACCTATTTTTTTTATTTTACTATTTTTCTTTGATTTTAATAGTTCAAAATATATAATATAATAAAATAAAATTTAAAACAAACTAATAAAGATCAAATACAAGAAATAATACTATACATTTTCAAAATTAATAGAAAATATGATACACTAAATTATCAAAGAAAATATAACAGAAATAGCAAAACTGAACTGAGAAGCGAAATTAGGATTTTATATATAGAAATAGTTATTGTTGCACGCGGTCCCCATGAACATACCAAAAAATATTGTGTGGGACGAAGAGAAATTATTAAAACTGTGTGAGATGAAAAAATATGGGGTACGTGGAGAAAAAAAAAATAAATGCATGAATTTATTAAAAATATGAAAGTTTGTGAGTAATAATACAAAGAAGGTGAAAGAGAAAAAATAAATTATAATTACTGATTTCTTAAAAATATGGAAGTTGAGAGAAGCATGGAGTAGTGGGTTGAGAAAAGAAAAGTATAATTATGTGATTATTAAAAAATATTGATATTACTATTTTGACCATTTCTTTTTAATAGAAGAAATGAATCAAATGGTAAATTGGGTTATTCAAAAATTGATACGATGAAAGGGTTTTCTTTTATAGTAATATAGATAATAGAAAGTAGTTAAACTTAAAAAAAATTATCCCAACTTAATAGAAATAATGCACACTTTCAGAAATAATATAATTAGGGTACTTACTAGAAATAATACACATTTTAGAAGAAAAATTAAAGATTTTAGCATGTATTTATATTTGACTGTTGACCCATCCGATTCAACCAACTCAGTATCGAATCACACGGTCCACCGATAGAATCATTGGATCAAACGATTTTCATAAAAAAAAAAAAAGTAATTTTTTTTCCACTTCCAATTTTCTGATTTCAACCGATCCGATTTGTGTCCTGATACCAATCATGTCTTATTGATAATAAGGCCTACCAATCGATTCATGGCAGTAAATTTAAGTGTAGGTCATAAATTGGAGAAACTCGAACTGACGCTATTAATTATAAGTTCATGAATGACCCATTCGAACTCGATGAATCAAGTACCACTTCTACATGCTTGTAGATAGAGTGATTCAAACAAATAATTGAATCATTATTCAGTGCCAGCTAACCCTCAAATCTAGAAATTTGTTTTGTAATCCCAGTCAATTACTTTGTAATAATAAAATTAGAATAAGGCCAAATCGCATGAAAATCCAAGTAGATATAACTTGAGTTTGAAATGCGGACACCAACTTGGAAACTTGATGGAATTAGCAATTCTTGTATCAATATGATTAATCAGATAAAAATCCTATACTTTTTCTTGTGGGCTCTTCTCTTTTAATTTCTTCTTCTTTCTTTTACTCTTCCTAATTTGGATAATATGATTAATGAATTGAGTGAAAGATTAAATAATGTGAGGTAGGTGCCACGTTTTTGTCTCAACATGACCACAGTTTATGACAAAAATTCATAGCAGATGGTATGGAATTCCACGACTTGTGTCCCATCACACTCTTCAATATCATCAATCTAAATCGCGACCTACTGCTTTGCACGACCAACACCGCAAATTTCTACCCTAAAACAAAGGACATAAAGGAAAGGAAAAATACTGTTCGTTCATGTCACATATACTCAGAATGGTGAAGTGAAAGGAAATGAGAAATAGAGCAATGTAATTCAATAATTGGATTTACATCCACATCCCAAATGCCTAACCACCTAAATATATATCCATTCTTGTTGGTTTTTATTATTTTTAGTCAACCAGTTACAATTATATCATGAATGTCAAGTTAATATATATTAATTATCCATATAAAATATGTATGACTAATAAGTAACTACCATCACCAAGACCATCAACTGCTATTAAAATAAAAAAAAATGCAAGTAACCTCATATGATATTGTTAATGAGTACATTATTCCTTTATGAAAAGAATTAGCAATTTACCCCCTATATAAATTTACAATATTACAGGAGGTAAATTGCATTAAACTCTATTAAAATATATCAATATTTATAAGTTGATAAAATTCCAACTTATAACTTGTTAGTCATGCGGTGTCGACACCATATATTTCCCACTTGACTTCATTTTTCTTCTATTGTGAAAGAGATTTTAGGGGGTAAAAAGACCAAATGTAGAAGCCAACAATGGATCAAATGCAATCTGCATAGAATGTCAAAATGGTATTCTTTCACCTTGTGGACCAGGTGAGTCCAACTGAATCTTGGACTTTAAATTTGTCACAGATTTGAATTGGGCTGCATCAAGCCCTTACCTGCCCTATAAATATTGTACAAAATTGTATTTATGTGGATCCAATGTTCCTCTAATTTTTTAGCCCACTTACTAAAGATTGAAAATTTCTTCTCTTTCCTTTCTTTTTCGGGTAATTGATCATTTAATACACAGTATGGAAAAAGAGAAGATTAGGACCAAAAAAATGACAATTTTAATACTATAACTAATAATATATATTTAGAGATTAAAAGATATTTTTTTATAATAATGATTTTTATAATTTATTAGTCATTATTATTTTGGAAGAAATTACCATTAGCATAAATTAATAACAAAAAATTGTGTATACAATTATCATTAAAAACGGCTGCTGATACATTTGAGAAAAAACAATAGTTGATTGAAATATCGCGTAAAATAAGCTGATAATTCAATCCATCTCAAGAGATAGGTTGAATTGTTCAAGTGCTATAGTAATTAATAATTGGTTCGACCTCCAAATATGCGTTCCCATCCAGTTAAGTAATCAAACTACTAACTTATGTTAATTTTCTTATTTAACCCAATAACAAATAAACGGGATTTTACTGATAAATTTTAAAATTGTCACTTGATATTTTTTTCTAATATTAAATTTTCTTATAACAATATTCAAATATCAACAGGTATTGAAGTATGTTCACAAACAAATGAATGAAAACTTATGATGTCTTATCAAAAAATTAAAAATAATAAAAAAACAGTATTAGACGAGTAAGACATACCCGGTTGATATTATTCTCTCTTATTGTAACGTCACTCCATTCTAACTACTTTCCTTAAAGAATCAATTATTGAATATGAGTTTTATATGTCAAACTTATAAAAGACATTTTTACGAAAATAATAATAATAAGAACGTCAATTAGTTTGTCAAGTTATATATAATGGTGCAGTGCGCGTGATTATTATTAAAAACCTTCCGACAGACAATACATAGACTGTGGGTGCATCAGCATACAAAATTAGGATAACGATTTTAAGACATGGGCTTCCAGAATTAGTGGTCATGACATATATAGACTTTAGAGAAATTGTAATAGGTTGATTGAATTGAATACGGACACATAGGGGGACCCTGTAATGAACGCTGATCTATGTCATCAGTCTCATCTTTTTCACCACGTTGAAGTGCCACATTGTCGTGTTTCATGACGCGATCATGCTTCATATATACTCTCTATATTCTTTTCATCTCAGGGTGGTGTATGTGTTTTTTTATTTATTTACATTTTAGGGAGGGGGCCAATGGATTATGGATCTGTATTAATCTTATTATAATTATATTTATAACAATACTATAAATTTTAAAACAAACAATTAGGAAAAATAAATATGTATTAAAAAAATTGATGAAATTCGAATTCAAAATTTTTAGAGATTGCAATATTTTTCCCCCCTTACCAGTGGCAACGTGGCATAAACCTCAATATCATCAATCCCACTATGAATGTTGGATATCATACGGAAATATTTGGGTCTTAATAAGAATTTAGAATTTATAATAGTAATTTATCAGATTTATTTGAAGAAAATCATGAATTTATACCCGTTAATATCTACTTTTAGCTATTTTCTTCCGTAGTTGATTTCAAATTTAAATTCCATCTCCTTTTTTCTAATCCAAATTCCAAAAAGCTCTATTCGAAGGCTTCAGTCACTCGAGTGGAAAACATTAAGTACTGATTTAGCAATTAGAATGAGACATTAACTATTTAAACAATTAACTCTAAACTTAGCACATTGAGAAATTATATATATATATATATATATGAAACCTTATTACATACATATTATTTTAATCTTAATTAATTTTAATTTCAAAGATAAAAACTAATAAATATTTGAATAGCATGAGTTTAAGCTGTGAATCTCGTATCATTGTCACAAACTAAAATATTAAATATTAGAATTTGCAAAAAGTAAAGTTGTCCTTTGGTGCGTAGCTTCTGTTTCTTTACTAACAATATGTAAAAATGGATGAGGATGATGATGAACGGTGTGTGTGCATGATTATCCAGTTATGTTACCATTTTGCAATTAAGTGATCTCACGTTTCAAGAAAGCATGGGAAAATTGTCAGCATTTGTCCTCCATCGGATTTCATAAATAATTGTTCAATGCTCAAGACTCAAGACCCCGGGACAGACTATACACTCCAGCCACTACGTGCGACCAAAATAACCTTTTCCCAACTTTTTCGTTTTTTCCCAAAAAATATACATATATATATATATATATTATTTTATATTTCTACCTCCATCCTTTTCTTTTTTTGTCTTGGGTTCTTCAGTTTTTAACTTTTCTTACATGAATTCCCTAGGTTTTTTGAATTCAGTTAGGTAATAATTTTGTAGGAAAATCGAGGGAAAAAATAGAATGCATGGTTCTTGAAATCTGGGCAGGTGAAAGAACAGTCTACGCATGTGTTGGAAATGTAGCTCTGCAGTCATGCGGCCTCTGCTGAAATTCAGTTTATGTATGTCTACGTTTTACTTTGTTCATTCTTAGGTTAATTAATTTAAGGGCTCTCTAGTGTTAAAAGTTTGTGCCCCATCGGCTAAAGGTCGCAATTCAATTAAGTCTTACATTTTGTTAGCTGGATAAAGTTTTTTTTTTAATATGTTATGTGATTGATTACATCGATCATTCAATACATTTATATTCAAAAACTGATTTAATAAATCAATGATTGGAATCAACAAATATATTTAAACGAGATAAAAATAATAATAACTACCATAGAAGTAGGTAAATATATACACCCAAATTGGATATATTCGAACCATAGTTTTTTAGTAACAAAATCTCAATTTTACCAATTAAACTAGATCTCTTTGGCCTAAATGGATAAAGTGGAGTACTTGAATATCATTCTCGTCAATCAAACGAGATCTCTTTGGCCTAAATGGATAAAGTGGAGTACTTGAATATCATTCTCGTCCATGTATGGTGCAATGGTATTTGTAACAGTAAAATCTTGTCGAAATAATACCAACTTTTAAAACTAAGGACTGTGTGTGAACTGCACACATGTAGACAACTAACGGTGTTCAATGATTTCTTGTCTACACAGTTGAAGTTTTGAAACTAAGAACTATGTGCGCGTTTTGCACATGCAGACAACTAACTGATCATTGAGGTCAATTATGCCACAACCAGTTACATATATTCTTCTTCTTCTTCTTCCTTTTTTTTTTTTAAATCAAAACTAAAAAGGTAATATATAATATGTTTTAATAAATTTTTTATAAATAATATTGTCCAATAGCTCAATTCAATTAATATGACTAACAACGACAAATAAATTACAATAATTTAATTAACGTGAAAAAAAATACTTACAAGTACCTCAACTTTAATCTTAATTACTAAGTTAAGACATCATTGACATTGGTATGAATGGATCAGATCTACCTCTAATACATCAAGATTCAATGTACGAGGAAAAAAAAAAGGATATAATTAAATAAAGTGATGAAAAATGTAGGTGCAAATAATTGTTTGTGGATGCGCGCGTTTCTCTTTCTTGTACAAATTAATCAGTGGAGATGTGGGAGAAAGCGGAATACTAGTGTTTTTTCTATATATATATATATGTATAGATTCGAGATTCCACCACATATCATCATCATTAATGGCATTATCCTAGATTTGATTAATTAACGTGCTAAACTGACTACTTAGTCCCTGTCATTACTTTCATAATAACGTCACCCCCAATCATGACAATGCCTCAAAACATGACTTCTTGCCCACTATATACAAGACCTCACTTCGTACCAATAATAATAATAATAATAATAATAATTAAATTAAAAATAAATGTGATAAATTTGCACAAAAATATAATCCATCGTTTTAATAAAATAAATATAAATTAATATATTACTACTGGGTAGATATTGGTTAATAATTGGAATATTTAATTTAGAAATTGGAAGAGGGTGTTGAATTTAGAGGCGGATATTTTTAAATGCGAATATTTGAGGGTAAAATAATAGTAGTACAAAACCATGGGAAGAAATGAAGAAGAGTACAAGAATTGGGACAGGCTTTTAGCAAAACCCAGAAGGACCCACTCCCCCACTCTCTGCACCGGCAACGCGTGCTTCCATGTCCCAATCTCCTCCCCTTACCCCACCCCCCAAAACAATATATATATATATATATATAATAGTAATAATATTTTTTCCTAAATTAATTTAATGTATCATTTGTCTTGATTAATATTTAAATTATGGCACGTCTTGTATCGAAAATTCAAAACAAGTTCTTTGGGAGTAAATTTGAATGATTGCTACTTTTAACAAGTGGAGTATTTAAGTTTTCTAAGTCTATCTAAAATTCATAAATACAGTAGAGAGATCGTAGTGCGACTTTCATAAAATCTACTCTTTACTTAATATTAAAATAAGTAGCCTCATGATATTTACGGAGCACTTAGCAATTTTTTTCAGATTCATAAAATAAAACATATTTTGATACTTCAAAGAAAAAAAACCAACCATGGAGCACTTGGTATTATTAAAATTCGTAATTGTTAATAAATAAATTAATTAAGAAAATATAGGAGATGAGAAACGGACGAAAGTTTCCATCAGCTTAGCACTTTCTCTGGGCACAAACTCAATGCGCAACACATAGAAATTAGACAAGAGTGAGAGAGAATGAGAGATTATCCGACAAATGGACGTGACCTAACCTTCCCCTTTAGATAGCCACCAACATTATATATATTTTTTATTATACTTCATATATATATATATATATATATATCAAGATAAATTGTTTCACATTTCTTATTATTTATATTGTGAAGAAAAAAATGTGTTTGTTCATATATATATATATATAGGATGAGAACTAATACTTTCCGAAACAACTTCAATTCAAGGTGTTTTTCGTATATGTATTGGTACATTTATTAGTTAATTCACATGAAACTATAGTCTAATTCATTTGTTTGATTATTTCTATTTTCGATTTATAGATATTAATTAGCCTTAATTAAAAAGATGGCATCGATGGATATGTCCTCCGTGACTACGTTCGTGTAGTTCTTAGAAAACGCATTCACATGCATGTTCATTTAATACTTGTTTGCTATTATGAACATTAAATATATAGGAATTTTTTTTATATCTTTTAGTAGTTTAATATTATATATAAATTATTGCCAAAGCTTCATGTGTCTCAAGACAGTTTGTGTCATTTATTGCCAATCAATATTGTCTTTTGTGTTACATTATGTGTATAAAATATTTTATTTACTTAAAGACATACACACACTCACACACACATATATATATATATAACACATTATTTATATATATATATATATACATGAATTGTGTACAAAAAATGTGAGTTTGAATCGCACAAATGTGAGTGTATGTCTGTTGATTTGAGTTATTGATATATTGAATCAGTATTTGAATTTGAATATCTTGAATGATGAAACGAGTTGTTAGAAAATGGTATAAAAAAATACTAATTTTAAATATGAAATTTGGGCGAATTAAAGAGGATCATGTAATTAATTAACTTCAGAACTTTCATGTCATCTGGCACTTAGTTAAATAAAATCGAATTTAATAAAACCTACTTATTTCAAAAAAATATATATAATCAAACCCTCTTTTATGATCATAATGAATCCTAAAAAGTGAAATGAAGACTTATAATTAATTGAAGTCAGATGGCATTTTCATTAACAGAAAAGAAAACCCAATCCCCAACTTCATAATTAATTGTATATATGTATGTACAATAATTGAACCTTTACAATGATGCATAAATATTTAAGATCATCCTGCCATAAATATTCCGATCCACTTTGGACTCTCCAAAATTTCCAAGAGGTACCCTCTTGAGGTACGGTCAAGATCCAATTGTCTTGTCGGCGGGCCAGATGGTGCTACCTTAGTGGTGCCTTCTCTGTACATGTATACGTATAAATATATACATACAACTTTTCTTTTCATTCATCTGTATACATATATATAGATATAGATAAACGCATTATTATCTGATAAGAGACAACTGTGATTAAAATTATAGCACGGAGTATATAATTCTTGGGTGCATGTGGTTCACTTTGGCAGGCTACGCTGTTATTTGGATGATTTGTGTGGAGGGCCCCTTGTGATCCACAAATTTCAGAATTATATAATATAATAATAAGATTTGTGATGAAATTTATTTAATTAATGATATATTATAAAGTAGAATGGGGATTTAATATATATATGCAGTGCTGGACATGTTTGAGGCATCTCTTTCACAAAGCTTAAATAAGATTGGCTAAGGCACTGGGATTTGTTTGGCATGCCCCTCACCATTCATATTAGTACCCCTTAAGCAACAAACAATTGCTTTGATTTCTGTGTGTAAGAACAGATTCTTTCAAATTCCTCACAACCCTCTTCTTCTCCTTCCAACATCACATCTGCAGCTAGCGTATATATTGCTCCAGTTTCTCTCTCTTCTCTCTCTCTCTCTATAAATATATATATATATATATACCAAACAAGGAATAAAAGTATTGCAGTTAGGGGGAAGAAGTACTACTTATTAAGCCGAACTCTGAGCTGTGCCCACAAGAGAGATTAGCAGAAATCTGATTTTCTGTCTTCTCCACAAGTTGTGACATTCTTTAAGGTAATCAAAAAAATGTTTTCTTTCCTTGAAAAAATTTGTCTTGATTTTGATCAATTCTCGTTGATTGTTTTTATATGTTTTTTTTTCCTTGATGGCTGAAATTGAGCTGTGATGATCATTAAAAGGCTTAGGAGATCAGAAGGATCAATCTTTCAGGGAGAAGTACTAATGAAAAATGATTTTAGGACAGTGAAACTCTTCGGGCCTGTTCTTGTCTGTTGATCAAACTTGGAAGTATTGCTAGTCGTCAGCTACCTTTTTCATCTGCTGTTCCAATTTTCTTTCTTTCACTTCTTGCAATTTTAGGAACTCGTCATATTTTTTCTCCAAGTACTCTTAATTAAACCAATTAAAAGTACAATTACCAGTCTTTTATTGTTATAATTCTACGTGAAAATATACCTTGAAATTTCAAAAGTAAATGTCTAATCATACTTAGTTCTGGTGAACTAGTTAAACTAGAATATGTGGAGTGTGGAGGATGAAGACATGAGTGTAAAAACCTAAGGAAAAATCTGAGTCAGCAACTACAGTTAACCACTGTTGTCCTGAAAACGATGTGAAGCCATGCTGATAGATATTTTTCGTTTGCCAATAATTATCGTGGCCCAAAAACATTATGATAACTATGAGAAATAAAATGTTGAAAGAAATTTCACATCCGTGGCCTTATCGCGCGCCAGTCTTTATTATTATTATGTGGTGCTACTTTTTCTTTTTTGGTTCATAATAATTAATGCTTATATATCTTTAATTTCGGCCGTTTTTTTCGCTACAGGTGATGAGGACATATATGTAAGAAGAAGAGTATTTATCAAAGAATCCGAAGAACACCAAAACCTTAGCTTGCAAGAAAGGCACATATATATATACAAACACATATAGCTGGTTTTATGATATTTTTGGTAACTCGAGAATGGAGAAGCTTCTGAATCATTACGACAGGGAATACATGAAAATGGCTATGCTAAAGCACGAGGAAACATTTCGAGAGCAGGTAAATTAAATTAAACTAGATTAATTATCTCGCCTCGTGTACTTTGAGTTAGATGTTTACAGTAATAACCTTGAAATTATTATTATTTTTTTTTGCTGCAGGTTTACGAGCTTCATCGCCTTTATCAAATCCAGAAAATGCTAATGAAAGACATCGCCAAAAACAAGCGAAAAGATCTGCAGTATGGGAATAATTGCAAACTGCCCGAGGCCCGGCTATCTCTTGACCTGGAACGGCCGGCAGAAGAGTTTAATGCTCCAGAATCAGGCGGCGCCGGCGAATGTAGAGTTTCTGAACCTGAAGACGATCAAGGTCACGATCTTGAGCTGACATTAGGCCCGAGAAGCTACCGTCGAAGTAAATTAACTAAAGCTGCTGAAGCTGCAGACCCTCCATCAGATTCCGGGCGGAGCTTCTCGTCTTCTTCCACCGGATCAAGCCATATAAAAGGCACAAGAATCTCGACAAGAGAAGAATTGTTGAGCCAGCAGAAATGGGCCCTGGAAAAGCTGCAGCCTGTATCAAATCAAGATCGATTAAACAGTCCTCCGTGGCTTTTCCAGGCGCTGAGCCTGAATATGACTTGAAATATAGCAGCAATTCATCCAGAGTCGGTATGATAATTGTTTTTGGACTGCTTGTTATCATCAGCTGATTCTGTGAATGTTGATTGTATGGGATTTGAATTTGAATTTGAATATTTTTTTCTTTTTCTGATTTTTACTATAATGGGATTGTGTCTTTCTGATTTATAGTACTAATTCTATCCAACCTTTTCTTTTCTTTTCATCCCTATATTTGCAAAAACATGGAGATACATACCAAGTGGGGCTGGTCAGATTGGGTTCCCTGGACGAGATTGTCCGGACTTGAGTAACAAAATATCTTCGGGGAATCCCGAGAATGCAGCATTGTGCCACATGACTCACATGCAGATAAGACTTAACGCCATCTGCATATGTCTTGTTGTTAGATTAAAACCTAAGTACATACGTTGTTCAGGACTTCAACCACCCTTGCAAGAATCCCTCCTCATGAAATATTAATTACAGTTGAATAGATATCACATCAGAATCTAACTATAAGGAACCTGCCAGTACCATCTATTTCGAGACTCGTTGTGATCCCTGTCTCAAATGAATTAGGAACTAATTAATAGATAAATAACATATCAGCATTGGTCAAATAATTCAAGTGTATTTATTGTATACATCTTTTGGACGAATTGTTCAGAGCAGAATTTTGGGGACCATCTCGGTGGAATTACTAGAGGAGGGTTTCACATTCTGTTATTCGACAGACAGCAGGGTTCTTAAAATCTCAAAGCTATGGCGGAAAGGGAATCTGGATTGTATTATTGAGGGGGCGATCGCGCCGTACATGTGGAGGGTTTTGATGAAAGCTTTTACTACTACTAAATATTGTAATGCAGACATATGATTGATTATGTTAATGTTTTGCAGAACAAGAATAAGATTGGAGGAATCTGATGTAGATAATCTTGTTCTATACTTGCACACAAAGGGACCCAAATCCAGGTCTTCTTTTTACGGTCTTTATCGTGCACCTACCACATGGAAACTCTTTTTCCATTAGAATATTGAGTTGAGGTGTTTTGATGTGTCTGCCACCAGATGAACATTAGATTCCATTTGCAGATAAATAAAAAGGGTCCTGATCTGGAATACAATTATGTGTCCTGACGGGGAAAACATCTCTTATCTCAACTCCAAAAGTCTTCCAAAGTCCTCCCTTCTTTGCGTCATATATATATATATATATATATAGGGTTAAATACAAATTATCTCATATCAAAAAAATTTAGCAAATTAACTTCGTAAAAACAAATAGAAATTGCACCTTTCACGCGAATTCGTGTAAATCATGTTTTTTTTCTCTAATTTTTTATTTTTTTAATTTTTAATTATAAAAATTACATGTATAATCTTATAATAACTGTCGGATCGAATTTGAATATAAGGTCTAAATTGAACTAGTAAATCTACGATTTAAATTTAAATTTATTTTAGTAGACGATTAATATTTAAAAAAAATAAAATATATATATATAAAATATATATTATATAATTAATAGTTATATTATATATATATTTTTGAGAGAGAGAGAGAGAAAAGTGACAGTGAGGGTAGAATAAGAGGGGGGAGGGCGCGGGGACGGGGGAGGGGGAGGCCTCGGCGACGGGGACGGCGCGAAGAAGGAAGGGGGACATTGGAGACGAGGAGGGGAGAGGGATGTGGAGGGAGAAAGGGAGGCGATGGTGATGAGGACGTGGAAGGAAAGACAGAGGGACAAAGGCAGTGGAGGAAGGGGAAAGGGGAGAGAGGTCGGAGGGAGAAGGGGAGGGGGATGCGGCGATAGGGGAGGGCAGAGGGAAGACGGCAGGGGTGACGACGGGAAGGGGAAAGGGAGTGGGAGAGGGCAGTGGAGTGGAGGCGGCAAGGGGGGAAGGGGGTGGTCGGTGGCTGATTTGGGGGTGGGTGGATAGAGGGTTGGTTTTTTTGTTTTTGTTTTTTTAAATAAATATATATTATTAAAAGTATTATTATTATACATAAAATAGTATGTTTAGTTTTTAATAAATATTTGTATATATTATAAATTAGATGTATAATATATTATATAAAAAATATTTTTTTTTGGAGAAAAAATCATGTACACTTGCAAAAGGGGTGAATACTCTACACACATTCGTCTAAGGGGATAAATTATTTTAATTTAAAAAACACAGGGAGATAATTTAATTTTTTTTATAAGGGATATTTTACACATTATCTATATCACAGGAAGTAGCATGCATTTTCCCCATGTACATATATATGGACATTAAACCTGGAGTCTGGACCATCCCATATATATGTACTCTACCTTTTCTTTAAACTATATTAGTGTTAAAAATGGAGATGATAAATTAAAAAATAAATTTAACAAATAAATTTATTTTAATCAGATTAAATCATAATAAATGATTGATTATGGTGACTGATGCGTGACAAATTTCGTGACACGTGAATGATGATTGATCCAATTATATATAATTAACTAAATAAATGTCTCCCTAAATTGAACTAGTGTGTCTATTATAGTAAAATGGTATGTTTTTTAAATAAAATGATAATCCATTCGAATGATAGTCATAAAAAATTTTGAAAATATTTTTTTCCAATTTGACATGTAAGTTCAAAGATATATTTTTAACTTCTATAAATAGCTCCCCCTCCCCATTCCCTTGAAGTTTACAACAACTAGTAATTTGTTACACAATTACTCTATGTATCGCGTCATTCTTTAATATATTTAAGATCAAATGATTATTAACTTTTTATTATTAATAAAATATATATACCATAAAAATTTATATTAGATTTATAGAAAAAAGAGAAAAAAAAAATGATTATATAATATTACTAAGAAAAAAGATGCATAAAAAGATAACTATAAAAAAATAGTAGAAGAGTGGGAAATAATTAAATAAATTAATTAATTAAATATTAAAAAAAATAGAAAAAGTGAAACACCAAAAGGCCCATTAATAATAAAGTGTGGGTGCTGTGAGTTTGAACTGCAGTTTCAGTTTTCACTTTCCTGGAACTTGAGGTGGCAATTAAGGGAGTGTTTTAAGAAATTTTTGCTTTTGAAAAACTAATTTTTATAGAAAAAGATGAAAATTGTAGTAGGATCAAAATAGTGGACAGTATAAGTAGAAAAAGTAAATAACAGATCAAAGTTTTAAGAAAAAATTACTTTTGGAACAAATTTAATTAATTAAAGACCATTTTGTTCCTATAAGTAAGCAAACATATATTATTTTTTATTAATATTTGACTTATCTTTTGTTAATAATAATTAATTTTTTCTCAAAAAATAATAAAATTTTATTGCAACACTATATCTCATATTTAATTTTTTACAAATATTTGTCATTCATATTACTAAATATTGAAAACTATTTAAAAATTAGATGTTTAGTTCAATAATATTCCCATTAAGTAATAAAATTGTTCATTCATTCATAATAAATAAACATGCATGATTGCAAAAATAAAAATTTTTATTAATTAATATAAGTTTTTCTATGATATAAAAATAATATTAAATAATATAAAAAATAAAATATACAAATTATAAAACATTAAATTTGTGAAATAATATTTTTCAAATGAAAATTTTGAAAATAAATTAACAAGAATAAACATGATTAAGATTATTCAAATAAGGGTAAAATAGTACAAAAAGAAAGTTATATTTAGTATAAAAAAATCAAACCAACTCAAAGCACCTACAAAATTGTTTTTAACTTTCGACTTAAAAGTATCAATTACATAAAAACAAAAGCTCACATATTTTTAGAAAAAATTAAAAAAATACTTTTTTAAAATTCTCGTAAACACCCCTCAAAGGTTGTTTTCCTCACTTCTATTGTATTGAATGAGTGGTTGTATAAGTGTGAGCAATATTAAAGAAATCCTATAGTAAAAATATATGAAAAAACTCTGGTAGGAGTCTAGGAGACTTGTGGTTGACAACGTACACCAGTCCTAGTGATGCTCAACTAATTGTTTCATTCCTCCAAGATACAACCAATGATTATTTAGAAAAACATGCAAGACTCAAAATGGACAAGGATATTGCAAAAAGTGAGATAAAACTGAATTGTACTTATAGGATGTGACTCAACGCACTTCGAGTGCAACATCAGTTGTTCACTTTTTCTCTAAATGAGAAAATGGGGGGTTTATACTAGTAGAAATATATTATTTTGAGTAGAGTATTATTTTATTATTTACTTACCCTCTATTACATGGTTATGATTCATTGGCCAGAGTTATTATGGTGGCCCTGGACCTTTTTTATTTTTATTTTTTTTGCCTCCATCATATACATCGTAGTAGGTGCAAATATTTTAGAAAAGATTTTAAGCTGGTTGAGTAAGAGCTTTCTGAAGCACATTGCGTGCCTTGCACCTAGCCTCAAGTGGTATTTTAGGCCTGGATATTCCTTTTCCTTCTGTCAAATCTACCAAGGCATCATCAGTCCTTTGCCACTCAAAACAATGTATTAGAGATGCTAAGGTCAAGCCCACAACCCGATTGGCTAGGCCGTTGCCCGGGCAAGATCTCCTTCCCATCCCAAACGGCAACAACTTCGTAGGTCCAACTTCTCCTACTTCTTCAAAACGCTCGGGATTAAAGCTTGTAGGATCATCCCAAACTGTGGGGTCTCTATGTATGGCCCAAGCATTTACTTGCACGATTGTGCCTCGGGGTATGTCGTATCCACCAAGCTTGCAATCAGCGGATGCTTCATGTGGTACTAGTACTGGTGCTGCTGGGAATAAACGGAACGTCTCCGAAATAATATTTTGGAGATATGAAAGCTTGGACAAGTCTGATTCATTGACGAGGCGATTGTTACCAACAAGATTATCTATCTCAACTCTGGCCTTATCCAGCTTGGGCGGGTGGTTGAGCAGAGCAGCCATTGCCCATTCCATGGTTGATGCTGATGTCTCTGTTCCAGCAAGGAGCATCACCTGACATTTTGGCCATGTTAACAAGATGATTTGATGTATGTGATTGTGAGCCAATCAAATTTAATCATTCAAGGGTATGACTAATTAAGAAGAAGGAAATGAGAGGTTACCATTATAATTCCTTTGATGATAACATCGGTGTAGTACGCAGGGTCCGACTCTTGCAAAGAAAGCAAATGATCTATCATTGTATTTCCACCCTTATCTCTTCTGTGTTGGTCAATTAAACGTTGCAAGAAAGCGTCCATTTTGGCTCCAAACCTCGCCAAAGTCTTCTCAAGGCCTTTGTAGTCAATCCATCTAAACACTGGGAAGAAATCTGCAGGGTTTGATACGCCTCCTAGCTTGAAAACCTCATCTATAAGCTCTCTAAACTGCTTCGCCTCCTCATTTTCGTCAGCCTCACCAAAATACCGCTTCCCAGCCACCATTCTCATGATGTTATTGAATGTTAGCTCAGCAAACCTAGACCTGAGTTCAACTCTTGCAAAGTCTTGGTACGAGTTTTTATAGAGATTTTCCAACATAAGTCTCACTTCGTCGTGTCTGATGGACTGAAACTTGTTGAGGCGAGCAGTGGAGAATATTTCAATTGTGGTTAGGCGGCGAAGGTTGCGCCAATACTCGCCATACGGGGAAGCGACCAGGGTGGTATAGTTGTAGCCAATGTATTTTGCTAGGATGAACTGTGGCCGGTTGGCTAAAACAATGTCGTTCTTGGTGAAGCACTCCTCCACGATGGCCGGAGACGAGACGACCACCATGAGGCGGGTGCCAAAACGAAGCGAGAAGATGGGGCCTAATTTTTGAGAGAGTTTGTGATAAGTTAGATGAAGAGGTAATTTAAGGTGGTGGAGGTGGCCTAAGAGAGGAAGTGCAGGGGCTGGACTCGGTGGAAGTTTTCTTTTCCCTTTTGATGAAAAATTGAACGCCAAAGCAAGAACGAAAAGCCAAAGGAGCCCATATAACCAGCTTATTTCCATGCTTAGTTTATGAAACTGTATATGGATTATGGTTCTTATTTCTAACTTGTCACGAAACCTCTCTCTCTATATATACGCCACAACGGGGCTGGCCTTAGTTGATAAACATTCAAATTATCGATCCTCGGAGAGGACAAAACTTTTGTAGTTAATAGGCTGACCGGACGTCATGAATGGCGTCTGCTCTTTGGTTTTTTTCTTCGACCTTTGACCTTGACCATCACTTTTAGGTGATGGGACGATCTTATCAGATAAAAAATTCTAATCAAAATTAAATATGATTGAATCAAATAAATCACATAACAAGTGCATATATACTTGTTATGAATAGATCACTTTTACTGAATTATACACCAATTATATTACAAATTTATTATACTTATTATATAATTGATTCAAAATCAACCAAATCCAATCTAAATCAGAATTTACATGGTCACAATTTTGCCTTGTCTTGCATATAAGATGGAGAGGATGAGGGACAGTGAGCAAAGAATATAGCGACTTTTCAATGAGAGTACTGTTGAACGAGACAAGTGTATGGTTCTACGTGATTTTGTTGAGGAAAGGGAGGAAGTATCTCATCTATTCGTACCTAAAGAGGGGAATTTTGACCCGTATTTGATTTATCTGAATTAAGAAAAATCATAGCACGACTAAGTTCAACTTGTCAATTTAATTGTGTACAATATTTAAGCAATGATCAATTACTATCAATTAGACGATAATATTATTACACTTATTATTTTCTTGATTAATTTTTTTTATTAATACTATATATAATTGAAGAGTATGATTTTGATGTCTATTTAGTTTTTGATATGTTATTTTTATTTTATTTTAAAATTTATTTATTTATTTATTTCTCTGTTTTACATATTGAGGTAACTACTTCTCCCCACTTATTGTTCCATTCATCCATAATTTTTTTTCTTTACATATGAATTTTCTTTCATTCATTTATTCTCTGTATTTTATTTCAGTCAAATGTATTTTGATAATACATTATTAGTTTAATAAAAATATTATTATATTTGTACACGCGTTAAGTGTGCATTTCTCCCTGTTATATACTAATGTCAAAACCTGAATGGTTCACTTTTCCTTGAAAATTGATTCTAACATTGGTTTGGTTGAGACTGAAAGTTGGACATATTTAATTAATATTTAATATTTAAATATATCAAATGATGTAATAAATGATATTTATGGTAAGTAATGGAAATTGGAATTCAAATGTGATGTTACATACTTATAAGTGAATAATGTATATTTAATTCAAAAATAGCTGAAATCATATTTAATGAAATTACGTATTTATTGAAGAGCTTGAAATCTAATTCTGCATAATATCACATGAACCATCAAATTTTACTTTTTTTTCACCAGGCAGTTTTCATTATTTCAGTATGTTCGCCAAGATTTGAAATCTCGGCTATAACATGGGCTCAAAAGACCGAACTGATGGACTATAAAAGAGCCCATTCCTTCAGGTAACTAACACACGCATGTTTGTTTTGCCATTTCTCCAGGCGCTGGCTAATTGCTCGTTAATGAGGCGGTTATGGAAGACGTGGGTTAAAACCCTTTTCCTCAGCAACCTCTCAAGTCCCTCTCTTCTCCCTCAAAAAGGTTCTTTTTCAAAGTACCAGGACTTTCATCCAGCCTTCGTTTCTCTATGTAAGTATTTCTTCCTTACTTTAGAGTTTCCTTGTTCTATTTGAAAGATGTCTTCCTCTAGCGACTCAGTTCGTTTTTTAGGGAGACCTTTCTAAGCGATGATCTTTCAAAGGTCACCTCCAAGAGGGCGGACCCTATTCCACCCTACTTTGAGAGGGGCTTGGGGATGAGCTTAAAGCAGGCCACCGCCGCTACCCGTCGTTTGATTAATGAGGATACTAAGGAGGAGGAGGAGGAGGCAAATGATGGAGAGGGATCTTCCCCGGAAGTGGAGAGGGTGAGGCCTTCGCCAGAAGAGGCCGAGATGCCGGAGTCCTCTTCTATGGGGAGACCTTCTGGGCCCTCCTCAAGGGAAATCCCTCCAGTGCAAGAGGAGAAGGTTCCAGAGTCGCCCTCGGACTTGGGGCTTTCCATCCCTATGGACCTCTTCGGTAAGTCAGCTCCTTCGAGAGTGCCATGTCCCATCTGAGTTTATTGTGTATACATCATTCCCTACAGTCATCCATTTTTTTCTCTCCCTAACTGTTTATGCTTTTTCGCCGCCCACTTGAGTTATTTTATTATGAAGTTGCCCATTTTTTCCAAGTTTCATTTAATCATCTAGTTCCGAATTCTTTTAAAATTTTGGCCGGACTCTTTATGGTTCTCCATTTTCATGGTTATCCTGTGATTGCTCATGTGTTTGCTTCATGTTACTGCCTTAAGAAGGCTGAGAAGGGTTCTTCTGCTTCGTCCCCCGCCCTTAAGTATCCTTTTTCCATCCCCCTCAAGCTCCAAAACATTGGAAAGTTAGTTATTTCTTTTTTATTCCTCCCCATACCTGGCCTTTCCCAAGACAATGGATCTTTGAGGCCCCTCCTCCTGCACATGTAGGATTAAGGACGGTGGCCTTGTCCTCCTTGCTGGAAGAGTTGAATGCCTCCCCTTATGATTGCCGGTCTGTAATAGACGAAAGATTTCTGGGGCATTTCGGGCTGGCTCCTGTGACAGAGCCCTTGGAGGACTCTTTGGGTATTTCTTTTTAGTATTTTGCCTGTTATTGCTTCCCATTTTATGTTTTCTTGGGGTATTGATTTTTCTTGTTTACTTTGGTGCAGAGAATATAATGTTTAGTAAGCTAATGAGGGACCATGTGGTGGGGAGTTGCTCTGGGGGACACCTACTCCTAAATCTTCCAAAGGGACCCCTGCTCCTAGTGACTCAAGGGGTAAGCGTCGAGTTATTTATTTTTTTATTGTAAAAAAAATTATATTAATATAATTATTTTTAATATACTAATATTAAATCATGACTCGACATTAAAATTTATGTTTTTTAGCAAAATTACGCAAGTCACGATCTATGATTAGAGATCACGACACCAAGTCGCGATATGGTGTCGTGATTTCTAATCACGACACCAGCCATTTTTTTTCATTTAATTTAAATTTTATATAAATTAATTATATAATTTCATTTAATTATATGTAATTAATTTTTAACAACATATTAAAGTAAAAAAATCATAATGTCAAAATTGTATTAATTTAAAAAATTACAAATAAGTGTACCAATGTAATAGTGTATATTTTTTGGTACAATTATAAAAAATACAATGAGGTACAAATATTCTTGCTGGATACGTTTCTTCCCATTGTTATGATCACTCATAACTTTTTGAGAGGAGAATCCTACCAGGCACATTTACACTAAAGAGCGAAATGTAAATTTGCTTGGTAGCTTTCTTTGGTAGCAGTCCGGTGCTATAGTTTTTTGCAGCATTTTGAGCTTTGAATGCAACCTCCTTTGACTTGTGCTTCTTTCCTCTTAGCTGTTCGTTCAGAGCTAGCTCACTGGTGGCATTAACTCGGCCAATTACCGGACAAGATATTCAAATAATATGGGCACTCCCAAAATACACAAAAACTTCAATGAGAGAAGGGACTCTCCGTCGCTGCATAATTCACCATCAAAATACATAAAAACTTCAATTCAAAAAGATAAAGTAAACATAGTTAGCAAGAAACAGAGAAATAATGCATGACTGTATTTGAGATGGCAAGAGTGAATGGATTGTTGCATTTATCTGTTTGAAGCACAACTATTTATACATGTAATGGAACCTACCACTAACTTTTTTATTTAAAAAAAATTGAATGATGTGTCAGCCTTATTTAATTACAAGGCTGACACATGGTTCGTCTTGTTAAATCAAAAAGACTGACCAGTCTTGTTAAATCAACGGCTGGCATTTAACAAGGCTGACCAGCTTTGTTAAATTAACAACACTGGTCAATCTTATTAAATGAAGGCTGGCATCTCTTAACAAGGCTGACAGCCAGCCTTTAACTAAAGGCAGTCACGGCCAGTGATGGGTCAATTAGTGACCCATCACTATCACTTTTTCTATGGTGTTAAAACAATTTAACCACGACAAACATTTATAAATTCTGCGCAAAAGGCTATCATTTTCCACTACACTTTAAAAACAAAACTTTCGATTTCACTTTCGTACGTACGCCTTTTCATTCGATAATTTTTATAAATATTTTCGTGTGGGGTTACACAAATTATTATTTTTTTTATAAAAATGGATAGACGCTCTGTGTACGGCCCTCGTGATGGAACTGTATTATCTCAACAAGCCCAACATACGTCCGATGATATTCCCGAAGGTGACCTAGACCCCGTACTACAGGCACAGCATGCGGATGGTACCTTTTGGACGCATTTTCAATAAAATAATCTTTCTGTACGTGTACAAAAAATCCTACACCAAATAGGATTTTATGGAATTTACAAGTGCGGGCGCCTTCAATTAAATCAGCATCTCATCACTGCATTAGTGGAGAGGTGGCGATTGGAGACGCACGCTTTTCATTTTCATGTAGGGGAAGCAACAATTATCCTACAAGATATTCAAATAATATGGGCACTCCCAATAGATAGCGAGCCGGTGACTGGAGTTGATATCGACCGCACAACACAACAATGACAGGAATATTGCCATACTTATTTAGGCTTTAGCCCGAATGCAAATGCGTTCAAGGACTCAAGACTGCAGACATCCGTAATTATATCTCATTTGGTGGCGATCGATATCACTTATAACACTCTCCACGACGTCGTTGTCCAGTACGCTCATGCTATTGCATTACTTCTATTGGGGGGATTGATGTGCACATAATTCCTCAGGTAACTATGTGTCATTACTATATCTCTCAAAATTAGAAGATATAGAAACAACGAGAAACTATAGTTGGGGGAGTGCTGTGTTGGCATTTTGATATAATTATGCAATGCCAGCATAAAAGGTAAAGCGGTAATTGGTGGCGCGCTGCAATTATTGCAGGTAAGATTTACTTAATAACTCTTACACAATTTTTTTGCTATTAATATTAATTAATAACACATATTTGTATTATTCGTACAGTTTTGGGCATGGTCACGGATTACTCCACTTTGCCCTGGACTTGGTGCCCAACGACTATTTATGGGCCAATTCCTAATGGACTACAATCGCTGGTTCCCAGCAGCACCATATGGTGCTATTTGAATTATCAGCACACGTTCACCCGAACAGTACGGGGAACTCTCCGGGTGATAAAACTGAATTGTACTTATAGGATATGACTCAACGCACTTCGAGTGCAATATCAGTTGTTCACTTTTTCTCTAAATGAGAGAATGGGGGGTTTATACTAGTAGAAATATGTTATTTTGAGTAGAGTACTATTTTATCATTTACTTACCCTCTATTACACGGTTATGATTCATTGGCCAGGGTTATTATGGTGGACCTGGACCTTTTTTTTCGAAAATATCATTGTTGTGTTGTTTAGCTTGATTTTTTTACCTCCATCATATACATAGTAGTAGATGCAAACATTCTAGAAAAGATTTTAAGCTGGTTGAGTAAGAGCTTTCTGAAGCACATTGCGTGCCTTGCACCTAGCCTCAAGTGGTATTTTAGGCCTGGATATTCCTTTTCCTTCTGTCAAATCTATCAAGGCATCATCAGTCCTTTGCCACTCAAAACAATGTATTAGAGATGCTAAGGTCAAGCCCACAACCCGATTGGCTAGGCCGTTGCCCGGGCAAGATCTCCTTCCCATCCCAAAGGGCAACAACTTTGTTGGTCCAACTTCTCCTACTTCTTCAAAACGCTCGGGATTAAAGCTTGTAGGATCATCCCAAACTGTGGGGTCTCTATGTATGGCCCAAGCATTTACTTGCACGATTGTACCTCGGGGTATGTCGTATCCACCAAGCTTGCAATCAGCGGATGCTTCATGTGGTACTAGTACTGGTGCTGTTGGGAATAAACGGAACGTCTCCGAAATAATATTTTGGATATATGGAAGCTTGGACAAGTCTGATTCATTGACGAGGCGATTGTTACCAACAAGATTATCTATCTCAACTCTAGCCTTATCCAGCTTGGGCGGGTGGTTGAGCAGAGCAGCCATTGCCCATTCCATGGTTGATGCTGATGTCTCTGTTCCAGCAAGGAGCATCACCTGACATTTTGGCCATGTTAACAAGATGATTTGATGTATGTGATTGTGAGCCAATCAAATTTAATCATTCAAGGGTATGACTAATTAAGAAGAAGGAAATGAGAGGTTACCATTATAATTCCTTTGATGATAACATCGGTGTAGTACGCAGGGTCCGACTCTTGCAAAGAAAGCAAATGATCTATCATTGTATTTCCACCCTTATCTCTTCTGTGTTGGTCAATTAAACGTTGCAAGAAAGCGTCCATTTTGGCTCCAAACCTCGCCAAAGTCTTCTCAAGGCCTTTGTAGTCAATCCATCTAAACACTGGGAAGAAATCTGCAGGGTTTGATACCCCTCCTAGCTTGACAACCTCAACTATAAGGTCTCTAAACTGCTTCGCCTCCTCATTTTCGTCAGCCTCACCAAAATACCGCTTCCCAGCCACCATTCTCATGATGTTATTGAATGTTAGCTCAGCAAACCTAGACCTGAGTTCAACTCTTGCAAAGTCTTGGTACGAGTTTTTATAGAGATTTTCCAACATAAGTCTCACTTCGTCGTGTCTGATGGACTGAAACTTGTTGAGGCGAGCAGTGGAGAATATTTCAATTGTGGTTAGGCGGCGAAGGTTGCGCCAATACTCGCCATACGGGGAAGCGACCAGGGTGGTATAGTTGTAGCCAATGTATTTTGCTAGGATGAACTGTGGCCGGTTGGCTAAAACAATGTCGTTCTTGGTGAAGCACTCCTCCACGATGGCCGGAGACGAGACGACCACCATGAGGCGGGTGCCAAAACGAAGCGAGAAGATGGGGCCTAATTTTTGAGAGAGTTTGTGATAAGTTAGATGAAGAGGTAATTTAAGGTGGTGGAGGTGGCCTAAGAGAGGAAGTGCAGGGGCTGGACTCGGTGGAAGTTTTCTTTTCCCTTTTGATGAAAAATTGAACGCCAAAGCAAGAACGAAAAGCCAAAGGAGCCCATATAACCAGCTTATTTCCATGCTTAGTTTATGAAACTGTATATGGATTATGGTTCTTATTTCTAACTTGTCATGAAACCACTCACTCTATATATACGCCACAATGGGGCTGGCCTTAGTTGATAAACAATCAATTTATCGATCCTCGGAGAGGACAAAGCTTTTGTAGTTAATAGGCTGACCTTACGTCATGAGTGGCGTCTGCTCTTTGGTTATTTTCTTTGACCTTTCGCCTTGGGCATCACTTTCAGGCGATGGGGAAAATTTGGTTTCTACTTAGGATACCATCTTATCAAATGAAAAATTTTAATCAAAATTAAATTTGATTAAATTAAATCAATTACATAATAAGTTTATATACTCGTTATGAATAGATCATTTTTACGGAATTATACATCAATTATATTACAAATTTATTACATTTATAATTATATAATTGATTCAAATTCAACCAAATTTCAATATAAATCAAAATGTCCATGGGCACAATTTTGTCTTGTCTTGCACATGAGATGGAGAGGATGAGGGGACAGTGAGCAAACAATATAATGACTTTTCAGTGAGAGTACTGTTGACCGAGACAAGTGTATGGTTCTAGGTGATTTTGTTGAGGAAAGGGAGGAAATATCTTCTCCCTTGGATATTTCTCCTACATCTATCGTACCTAAAGAGGGGAATTTTGACTCGTATTTGATTTATCTGAATTAAGAAAACTCATCGCACCACTAAGTTCAACTTGTCAATTTAATTGGTGTACAATATTCATGCTATCAATTATACGATAATATTATTACACTTATTATTATCTTGATTAATTTTTTTTATTAATACTATATATAATTGAAGAGTATGATTTTGGTGTCTATTTAGTTTTTGATTTGTTATTTTTATTTTATTTTAAAATTTATTTATTTATTTTTCTGTTTTACATATTGAGGTAACTACTTCTCCCCACTTATTGTTCCATTCATCCATAATTTGTTTTCTTTACATATGAATTTTCTTTCATTCATTTATTCTCTTTATTTTATTTAAGTCAAATATATTTTGATAATACATTATTAGTTTGATAAAAATATTATTATATTTGTACACGTGTTAAGTGTGCATTTCTTCGTGCTATATACTAATGTCAAAACCTGAATGATTCAGTTCTCCTTGAAAATTGATTCTAACCGTGGTTTGATTGAGACCGAAACTTGGACACATTTAATATTTAAATATATCGAATAATGTAATAAATGATATTTATGCTAAGTAATGAAAATTGGAATTCAAATGTGATGTTACAGACTTATAAGTGAATAATGTATTTTAATTCAAAAATAGCTGAAATCATATTTAATGAAATTACGTACTTGTTGAAGAGCTTGAAATCTAATTCTGCATAATATCACATGAACCATCAAAGTTTACTTTTTTTCACCAGGCAGTTTTCATTATTGCAGTATGTTCGCCGAGATTTGAAATCTCGGCTATAACATGGGCTCAAAAGACCGAACTGATGGTCTATAAAAGAGCCCATTCCTTCAGGTAACTAACACACGCATGTTTGTTTTGCCACTTTTCCAGGTAACACACGCATGTTTGCTTTGCCATTTCTCCAGGCGCTGGGTAACTTCTAGTTAATGAGGCGGTTATGGAAGATGTGGGTTAAAACCCTTTTCCTCTGCAACCTCTCAAGTTCCTCTCTTCTCCCTAAAAATGGTTCTTCTTCAAAGCACCAGGACCTTCATCCAGTCTTCGTTTCTCTATGTAAGTATTTCTTCCTTACTTCAGAGTTTCCTCGTTCTATCTGAAAGATGTCTTCCTCTAGCGACTCAGTTCGCTTTTTAGGGAGACCTTTCTAAGCGATGATCCTTCAGAGGCCACCTCTAAGAGGGCGAACCCTATTCCACCCCGCTTTGAGAGGGGCTTGGGGATGAGCTTAAAGCAAACCACCGCCGCTACTCGTCGTTTGATTAATGAGGATATTGAGGATGAGGAGGAGGAGGAGGGAAATGATGGAGAGGGATCTTCCCCGGAAGTGGAGAGGGTGAGGCCTTCGCCAGAAGAGGGCGAGATGCCAGAGTCCTCTTCTACGGGGAGACCTTATGGGCCCTCCTCAAAGGAAATCCCTCCAGTGCAAGAGGAGAAGGTTCCAGAGTCGCCCTCGGACTTGGGGGTTTCCATCCTACGGACCTCCTCCATAAGTCAGCTCCTTCGAGAGTGCCATGTCCCATCTGAGTTTATTATGTATACATCATTCCTTGTGAGTCGTTCATTTTTTCCTCCCCCTAACTGTTTATGCTTTTTCGCCGCCCACTTGAGCTCAGGTTTTCGCTTCCCTGTTTCTTTATTTTATTCTGAAGTTGCCCATATTTTTCAAGTGCCCTTTAATCATCTAGTTCCGAATTCTTTTAAAATTTTGGCCGGACTCTTTATGGTTCTCCATTTTCATGGTTAACCTGTGATTGCTCATGTGTTTGTTTTGTGTTACCGCCTTAAGAAAGCTGAGAACGGGTTCTTCTGCTTCGGCCCCCACCCTTAAGTATCCTTTTTCCACCCCCCCTCAAGCTCCAAAACATTGGAAAGTTAGTTATTTCTTTTTTCTTCCTCCCCATACTTGGTCTTTCCTAAGACAATGAATCTTTGAGGCCCCTCCTCCTGCACATGCGGGATTAAGGACGGTGGCCTAGTCCTCCTTGTTGGAAGAGTTGAATGCCTCCCCTTATGATTGCCGGTCTGTAATAGGCGAAAGGTTTCTGGGGCATTTCGGGCTGGCTCCTGTGACAGAGCCCTTGGAGGACTCCTTGGGTATTTCTTTTTAGTATCTTGCCTGTTATTGCTTCCCATTTTATGTTTTCTTGGGGTATTGATTTTTCTTGTTTACTTTGGTGCAGAGAATATAATGTTTAGTAAGCTGATGAGGGACCATGTGGTGGAGGGTTGCTCTAGGGGACACCTACTCCTAAATCTTCCAAAGGCCCCCTGCTCCTAGTGACTCAAGGGGTAAGCATCGAGTTATTTATCTTTGTATTGTAAAAAGAAATTATATTAATATAATTATTTTTAATATACTAATATTAAATCACGACTCCACATTAAAAATTATTTTTTTTAGCAAAATTACGCAAGTCACGATCTATGATTAGAGATCACGACACCAAGTCGCGATATCTAATTACGACTTGGTGTCGTGATTTCTTATCACGACCCCAGCCATTTTTTTTCATTTAATTTAAATTTTATATAAATTTTACGACTTGGTGATTTCTTATCACGACACCAGCCATTTTTTTTCATTTAATTTAAATTTTATATAAATTAATATATAATTTCATTTAATTATATGTAATTATTTTTTAACAACATATTAAAGTCAAAAAATCATAATATTTAAATTGTATTAATTTAAAAAATTACAATTAAGTGTACAAATATAATAGTGTATATTTTTCGGTACAATTATAAAAAATACAATGAGGTACAAATATTCTTTCCGGATACGTTTCTTCCCATTGTTATGATCACTCATAACTTTTTGAGAGGAGACTCCTACAAGGCACATTTACACCAAAGAGCAAAATGTAAATTTGCTTGGTAGCTTTCTTTGGTAACAGTCCGGTGCTATAGGTTTTTGCAGCATTTTGAGCTCTGAATGCAACCTCTTTTGACTTGTGCTTCTTTCCTCTTAGGTGTTCGTTCAGAGCTAGCTCACTGGTGACATCAACTCGGCCAATTACAGGACAAGATATTCAAATAATATGGGCACACCCAAAATACACAAAAACTTCAATGAGAGAAGAGACCCTCCATCGCTGATTAATTTCACCACCAAAATACATAAAAACTTCAATTCAAAAAGATAAAGTAGACATAATTAGCTAAAAATAGAGAAATAATGCATGTCTGTATTTGAGATGGTAAGAGTGAATGGATTGTTGCGTATATCTGTTTGAAGCACAACTATTTATACACGTAATGGAACCTACCACTAACTTTTTTATTTAAAAAAATTGAACGATGTGTCAGCCTTATTTAATTACAAGGCTGACACATGGTTCGTCTTGTTAAATCAACGGTTGGCATTTAACAAGGCTGGCAGCGCCCAACCTTTGGTAAAGGATGGCAGCCAGCCTTTTACTAAAGGCAGTCGCGGCCAGTGATGGGACACTATCACTTTTTTTACGGTGTTAAAATAATTTAACCGCGACAAACCTTTATAAATTCTGCGCAAGAGGCTATCACTTTCCACTACACTTTAAAAACAAAACTTTCGATTTCACTTTCGTATGTACGCCTTTTCATTCGATAAGTTTTATAAATATTTGTGGGGTTACACAAATTATATTTTTTGTACAAATGGATAGACGCTCTGTGTACGACCTTCGTGATGGAACTGTATTATCTTAACAAGCCCAACATAGGTCCGATGATATTCCCAAAGGTGACCTAGACGCGGTACTACAGGCACGACGTGCGGATCGTACCTTTTGGATGCATTTTCAATAAAATAATCTTTCCGTACCTGTACAAGAAATCCTACACCAAATAGGATTTTATGGAGTTTACAGGTGCGGACGCCTTCAATTAAATCAGCATCTCATCACTGCATTAGTGGAGAGGTGGCGATCGAAGGCACACACTTTTCATTTTTGTGTAGGGGAAGCAACAATTACCTTACAAGATATTCAAATAATATGAGCACTTCCAATAGATGAGGAGCCGGTGATTGGAGTTGATATCGACCGCACGATGCAACAATGGCAGGAATATTGCCTTACTTATTTAGGCTTTATCCCGGATGCAAATGCGTTCAAGGGCTCAAGATTGCGGACATCCGCAATTATATCTCATTTGGCGGCGATCGATATCACTTATAACACTCCCCACGGCATTGTCATCCAGTACAACTGTGTTGTTGCATTACTTCTATTGGGGGGATTGATGTGCACAGAATTCCTTAGGTAACTATGTATTCTTTACTATATATCTCAAAATTAGAAGATATAGAAACATCGAGGAACTATATTTGGGGGAGTGCTATGCTTGCATTTTTATATCGCGAATTATGCAATGTCAGCACAAAAAGGTAAAGCGGCAATCGGTGGCGTGCTGCAATTATTGCATGTAAAATTTACTTAATAACTCTTACACAATTTTTTTGCTATTAATATTAATTATTAACACATATTTGTATTTTTCGTACAGTTTTGGGCATGGTCACGGATTACTCCACTTTGCCCTGGACTTGGTGCCCAGCGACTATTTATGGGCCAAGTCCAAATGGACTACAATCGCTGGCACCCAATAGCACCATATGGTGCTACTTGGAATTATCAGCACACGTTAACCCGAAAATACATACAATATATTACTAGATGGCGAAAACGATATGACACGGTTGTACAGAGGCCACCCATTTCCAATAGAAGAGAAACAGAACGAAATTATTGGGAATGGTATAACAACATAACAAGAAATTTTGTGTCGTCATCTACTGATAGACGTGTGGAAAGAGGGTACCAACCTGGAGAAGCACCTATGTTGCAAGTTGTGGTATGTTGGTATATAATATTAGAGAGACCACTCTTGCTAATGAGATATATTGAAAGAAAAAAAGAAGAGGGACAATGTACTCTCTCATGTCCTATTATTGCTCTTCGTTTCAATAAATACTCTTTCATATCAGGTAAACAAAAATGAGAATACACATATATGCAAACACACAAAAATATTACAAAAGAGATAAATAGACCACAAAAATTCACAATACCCGTAATGAGCATAAAATGTTGCAAAACTAAGGTGACATCCTGCATGAGAAAAAGGGTTTTATAGATAGAAATTGAAGGAGAATGACAAATGTAACAAGACGCAAATGGCATTCGTGGCGTAGAAGATAAAAGCAACACCTCACTTCTTTTATGTTCAAAATGGAGGTAAAACATGTTCTACCGTGACATACACACACAGACAGCCCCCCCACACCACACACACACCCCACAAAAAAAAAAAAAAAACACGCACAGACAAGGGAATGAAAAAGACGGAACAAGGAGGGTGTGTCATTCAGCAAAAACTTCTCAAGTTTGTGGTCGATACAATCGAAAAAGAAATGCAGTAGCTAATTAGAACATATAAATATATTCCTTGACATCATGATCTCAACAGCTACACCAGATCATGATTTTCAAACTGGTTGATCCAGAAACTAGATAATATTAATCACAAAATCATAGCCCTAATACAATTACAGATATAAACAAATTGGGAAATGCTGCAACCTTCTTTGCTCCAATAATAGCACTGGGTTCAAAAGAGCAGCAATAGTTAAGCTCTTCTTAATGCCCACAGACAGACTTCCCCCAAAGCATCAAATAGTAGCCAACAAGTAAAACAACTATAAACTCAATAAAATTCCAAAGCATTACTGCAATATGTCAACTAACAGGACCGATCATATGTTAGAATCACACATAGCATACTTAGTAAATATCAAAATTCTTACAACCAGAAGAACAAAGCAATTAAAATGATACATTACATCAAAATGAAAAACAGCAAATGCACCAAATTAATGCATTGTCCACTAAGTTAAAGTGGTTTTCATCAAGAAGCTCATCAACCACCAGATTAAGAGAAAACCAAAATAGTCTTTCATACCCAAGACCACTCTTGCTAACGAGATATATTGAAAGGACAAAAGAAGAGGGACAATACACTCTCTCCTGTCATGTTATTGCTTTTCATTTTAATAAATACTCTTTCATATCAGGTAAACAAAAATGAGAATACACATCTATGCAAGTACACAAAAATGTTACAAAGGACATAAATAGACCACAAAGACACACAATACCCATAATGAGCATAAAATATTGCGAAACTATAGTGGCATACTGCACGAGGAAAAGGGTTGTTTAGATAGAAATGAAGACTTAAAAAATTGAAGTACAACGGCAAATGTAACAAGACGTAGATGACATTCATTGGCGCAGAAGATAAAAGCAACACCTCAATTCTTCTATGTTCAAAATGAAAGTAAAACATGTTCTACCGTAACACAAACACACAGACACACACACCCACACACCGCATACGCGCACACACACACACACATACCCCCCTGTAAATAAGCATAAAATGTGGCGAAACTAAGGTGACATCCTGCACGAGTAAAAGGGTTGTGTAGATAGAAATGAAGGCTTAGAAATTGAAACACAACGGCAAATGTAACAAGATGCAGATGACATTCGTTGGCGCAGAAGATAAAAGCAACACCTCACTTCATCTATGTTCAAAATGGAAGTAAAACATGTTCTACCGTGACACACACACACCCACCCACACTCATATTAGAAAAAGACGCACATACAAGGAAATTGAAAAGACGGAACAAGGAAGGGGCATCATTCGGCAAAACTTCTCAAGTTTGTGGTTGATAAAATTGAAAAAAAAATACAGTAGCTGATTAGAACATATAAAAATATATTTCTTGACATCATTCGCCTGCGCTTCAATTCATGCAATTTATACATGCAAGTTACCTGATTCATAAAAGTGCGTTCAATTCCTTAAAAAGAAAACAAAAAAGAAATATAAATGTACCCTCAAGTTAATCCAACTACCCATACTGCTAAAAAACAACATGAGATAAGAAAGTAAATCAAAATCCAAAATGCTATGAATACATGGGACGGTTAACAGAAAGCAATTAGCACTGGGTTAGCTTTGTATTTACCTGCATTTCGGCAAAAGCCCAAGCGACAAGAAACATAAATCACACAAGACGCCTCAACCTTTAACAAAGTTAGCATAAAAACTTGTAATGGATTTTGATTACTTGATGAAACTTACCTCTCTTCAAAAAAGTTAAAGCTAGTGTCTCCTTCCAGTAAAGGAATCAATCACTTTCTAAAGAAGAGACACAGGAACAGTTGTGTCATTTATCAAGCAATACCACAGAATCAACAACTTATACGCCTAATATCATGGTTTCTGCAATACCAAAACCACATTACTAGAAAACTGTTACCACTCAAATATGCATGAAACTGCCCATAAGTACCTGAAGGCAGAAAAATAACAGAAACTCGGGCAGGTGAATGATTAGTTCTTTACCTGATAAATAGTAAGCTACATGTAAGCACAAGCATGAGTCAAGCATCAACTACAACATATATAATTGATTAATTGTTCCTAAGCAAAAGGACCATTCTCCCTCTTCCATACGAGTACCCAAAAAATCAAGGTGATGCTATAGAAACTACCATGTGATTTAAGGGTTAAAATTATAGAGACCGCTATTAGCAGGAAGGAAATCAAAATGGCTAAACACACCAAAGTCAGGTTCAAAACTACAACATTTTGTAGTGGTCGCTGGCAACCAATTCAAGAATTGGTAAGTAGATCATAACCACCCAAGGCATTATCGGATTTTATCAATCCTCCACTCATTTTCTCTCACTATATCCCCTCTAGTAAAGTAAATCAATCCAAGACGACTTTTGCTAACGAGATATATTGAAAGGAAAAAAGAAGAGGGATAATGCGCTCTCTCCTGTCCTGTTATTGCTTTTCATTTCAATAAATACTCTTTCATATCAGGTAAACAAAAATAAGAATACATATCTATGCAATCAAACAAAACTGTTACAAAGGACATAAATAAACCACAAAGACGAAAAATACCCGTAATGAGCGTAAAATGTTGCGAAACTATGGTGACATCTTGCACGAGAAAAAGGGTTGTGTAGATAGAAATGAATACTTAGAAATTGAAAGATAATGACAAATGTAACAAGACGCATATGGCATTCGTTGGCGCTAAAGATAAAAGCAACACCTCACTTTTTTTTAGGTTCAAAATGGAAGTAAATCATGTTGTATCGTGACACACACACGCACACACACACACCACACACACACATACACATACACACCCCCCCCCGCACACGCACACACACCCCCTGCACACGCACACACACACCCACCCACCCACACACACACACACACAGACCGCACACACCGCACACGCACACACACACCCCGCACACGCACACACACACAACCACACATACCGCACACACACACACACGGACGCACACACCGCACACGCACACACACACACACACCCCGCACACGCACACGCACACAACCACACACACCCATAAATAAGCATAAAATGTGGCGAAACTAAGGTGACATCCTGCACGTGGAAAAAATGTTGTGTAGATAGAAATGAAAAGTTAGAAATTGAAGTACAACGGCAAATGTAACAAGACGCAGATGACATTTGTTGGCGCAGAAGATAAAAGCAACACCTCACTTCTTCTATGTTCAAAATGGAAGTAAAATATTTTCTACCGTGACATACACGCACACACACACACTCACATAAATAAAAGATGCACATATAGGGAAATGAAAAAGTCAGAACAAGGAGGGGGAATCATTCAGCAAAACTTCTCAAGTTTGTGGTCGATAAAATTAAAAAAGAAACCTTGTAGTTTATTACAACATATAAAAATATATTCCTTAACATCAGATGGCATTCGTTGACGCAAAAGATAAAAACAACACCTCACTTCTTTTATTTTCAAAATGGAAGTAAAGCATGTTGTACCGTGACATACACACACACACACCCGCCCCACACACACACCACACACACACACACACACCCCGCACATGCACACACACACAACCACACACACCGCACACGCGCACACACATACCCCGCACACGCACCACACACACACACACACACCCCACACACACACACACACACACATCGCACACGCGCACACACACACACACACCACCCACCCACAGACACAGACCGCACACACACGGACGCACACACTGCACACGCACACACACACACACCCCCCGTACACGCACACACACAACCACACACACACCATACACATACACACACACCGCACACACACACACACACACGGCCGCACACACCGCACACGCACACACACACACACACCCAGCACACGCAACCTCACACACACACACACACACCCTGCACACGCACACACACACACACACAACCACACACACCCATAAATAAGCATAAAATGTGGGGAAACTAAGGTGACATCCTGCACGTGGAAAAAAGATTGTGTAGATAGAAATGAAAAGTTAGAAATTGAAGTACAACGGCAAATGTAACAAGACGCAGATGACATTTGTTGGCGCTGAAGATAAAAGCAACACCTCACTTCTTCAATGCTCAAAATAAAAGTAAAAACATGTTCTACCGTGACATACACACACACACACACTCACATAAATAAAAGATGCACATACAAGGAAATGAAAAAATCAGAACAAGGAGGGGGAATCATTCAGCAAAACTTCTCAAGTTTGTGGTCGATAAAATTATAAAAGAAACCTTGTAGTTTATTAGAACATATATAAATATATTCCTTAACATCATGATCTCGTCTTCTCTCACTATATCCCCTCTAGTAAAGTAAATGAATCTAAGACGGCCCTTGTTAACGAAATATATTGAAAGAAAAAAAGAAGAAGGAGAATGTGCTCTATCCTATCCTGTTATTGCTTTTCATTTCACTAAATAATCTTTCATATCAGGTAAATAAAAATGAGAAAACACATCTATGCGAGCACACAAAACTGTTACAAAGGACATAAATAAACCACAAAGACGCAAAATACCCGTAATGAGCATAACATATTGCGAAACTATGGTGACATCCTACACGATAAAAAGGGTTGTGTAGATAGAAATGAGGACTTAGAAATTGAAGAAAAATGGCAAATGTAACAAGAGGCAGATGACATTCGTTGACGCAGAAAATAAAAGCAACACCTCACTTCTTTTATGTTCAAAATGGAAGTAAAGCATGTTGTACCGTGACACACACACACAGACCCCCCCCCCCACACACACACACCACACACGCACACACACACACACACACACACACACACCACCCACACACACACACAGAGACCGCACACACACACGGACGCACACACTGCACACGCACACACACACACACACGGACGCACACACCGCACACGCACACGCACACACTGCACACGCTCACACACACACACCCCGCACATGCACCCCACACAAACACCACACACACACACATACACACACACACACACACACCCCGCACACACATACACCCCCCCCCCACACACACCGCACAAGCACACACACACCCCCTGTACACGCACACACACACACACCACCCACCCACATACATATAGACCGCACACACACACGGACGCACACAACGCACACGCACACACACACACACACCCCGCACACACACACACACACACAACCACACACATACAAACACACCGCACACACACACACAGACGCACACACCGCACACACACACATACACACACCCCGCACACGCAACTTCACACACACACACACCCCGCACACGCACACACACACAACCACACACACCAATAAATAAGCATAAAATATGGCCAAAGTAAGGTGACATCCTGCACGTGGAAATACGGTTGTGTAGATAGAAATGAAAAGTTAGAAATTGAAGTACAACGGCAAATGTAACAAGACGCAGATGACATTTGTTGGCGCTGAAGATAAAAGCAACACCTCACTTCTTCTATGTTCAAAATGGAAGTAAAACATGTTCTACCGTGACATACACAGAGCCACACACACTCACATAAATAAAAGATGCACATACAAGGAAATGAAAAAGTCAGAACAAGGAGGGGGAATCATTCAGCAAAACTTCTCAAGTTTGTGGTGAATAAAATTATAAAAGAAACCTTGTAGATTATTAGAACATTTATAAATATATTCCTTAACATCATGATCTCGTCTTCTCTCACTATGTCCCCTCTAGTAAAGTAAATGAATCTAAGACGGCTCTTGTTAACGAGATATATTAAAAGAAAAAAAGAAGGACAATGCGCTCTCTCCTATCCTGTTATTGCTTTTCATTTCAATAAATACTCTTTCATATCAGGTAAATAAAAATGAGAATACATATCTATGCAAGCACACAAAGGACATAAATAAATCACAAAGACGCAAAATACCTGTAATGAGCATGACATATTGCGAAACTATGGTGACATCCTACACGAGAAAAAGGGTTAAATAGATAGAAATGAAGATTTCGAAATTGAAGAAAAATGGCAAATATAACAAGAGGCAGATGGCATTCGTTGACGCAGAAGATAAAAGCAACACCTCACTTCTTTTATGTTCAAAATGGAAGTAAAGCATGTTGTACCGTGACACACACACACAGACCCCCCCCCCCACACACACACCACACACGCGCA